>NC_091223.1:5943899-6148899 GCF_040958095.1 Procambarus clarkii
TTGGTACTGGGCAGGAACACTGCAGATAAACCTGTGTTTGAAGTACAGATTATTGATTAAAGTCGTCCTTGCTAACATTTTGCTTAGCACAGATGTTGGAAAAACCTTATGTTAGGTTGCAACACACGAATAGATGCTGTTGCTAATGAACAGTTGCAGATCTAAGAGAGTGAAACGGTGGCCACTTAACTCGCTGACATACAGCTGAGGTCGTGAGGAGACAAGTGTTGATCATTCACTACCACAATATCCGCTGCCTCTATTACATTCATTAATTTATTCTTTAACCAAGATGCAGAAAACATTTTCAACATTTTCATCGTGTTCATTTATGCTTATTAACTGTTGTCCTTATCTTGAGAATGGAAAATGTTTTAATTAAAACATGATGCGTATTATAAATAACTTTACAATGATTTATTACAAAGTGCTTTCGACGCTGTAACCTTTTGCATTTGTGACGAAAACATCGTAAATCACTTAACTACACACTTATACTTTATTTTGTGTGTTGATCATCACCGTCGTCTAGGAGAGTGGACCATGTAAGTGACCATGTAAGACCATGTAAGTGACCATGTAAGACCATGTAAGTAAGTGGACCATTTTCTAGGGATTATTTGAGAATTGTCTAAATAATAATTAAAAACGTACAAGACTTTCAAGCCGTTCTCAGTATGTTGTAGAGAAGTTATTTAATATGTGACGCATCACAATGACACATGTTGTATTGAGTGTACAGTGTGCATGTACTCTCTGAGTGTACTGTACTGTATGTACTGTACTGCATGTACTATAGTGAGTGTATCTTCTTGAGGTTATCTTGAGATGATTTCGGGGCTTTTTTAGTGTCCCCGAGGCCCGGTCCTCGACCAGGCCTCCACCCCCAGGAAGCAGCCCGTGACAGCTGACTAACTCCCAGGCACCTATTTACTGCTAAGTTACAGGGGCATAGGGTGAAAGTAACTCTGCCCATTGTTTCTCGCCGGCGCCTGGGATCGAACCCAGGACCACAGGATCACAAGTCCCGCGTGCTGTCCGCTCGGCCGACCGGCTCCCTGTATATTGTGCATGTACAATAAATGTACTCTCCCACTCGGTGATTGTACACATTTTGCACATTTGCAAAACTGACTATTTGAACATTAAATCAAAACTGGATTTATTCCCTTCTAGCCATTACTTTTAACACATATTTTACTTGATTGATGGAAATATCATATCAAACTCCCCAAACTAAATATATATAATAACATTTAAATCTAAACTTGTGTTTAAATGTTATTATTGAAAATGCGGGTGTTTATATTACCTTTAAGAAACTCTACTTTAGCTTGGCTCTGTTGCATCAAGTGGTAGTCAGAGACAGAATACTTAACATCTGCGATAATCTGCACCTGTAATGCTGCCTCGGGGGGGGGGGGGGGAGGATGGCTGCCCCTACATCACCTCTCCACATATTTCTTTTAACATGGTGTTATAAAAACACTCTGCTTATATAGATTAAATGAGGCTGTTTAGTTAGCTTTGATTCAAAATATCATATATTGATATAATATATATCATAATAACAACTCCTTATTATTGGGGTTGAATTGAATGTATATATCAATACATAAGGAAATCTTGGAGAAACAGATTTATCCCAATGGACATTCGTAATTTATTGACATCTCTGTTTAATACACAATATTGTGCCAGCTGCGTCCTCTCGCCGGAGACAGGATGCTGGACCTCACTGATACAACATCTACATCCGTTGGCTGGCTAAAAGTTGTATATATTTTAAACCAAAATTCTGCATCACTTGACACTCTTTAGTTTTTATTATAAAACGGGGAAAACACGTCTTTCATCCTCAAGAACTCATCAAGTCTATTTCAAAATTTTTAGGCATCTGTGGGAATGCTTGAAGTTAGTCAACCGAGTTCATGGACAGTTTTTGATAACTTTTGAAGAAAATTACATCATTCATCAATAACATTTAATCTCTGGTCAGAGTGAACAGCGCTCGGGATTCATAGCCCTAGGGTCCGGGGATTGATCCCCGGAAGAGGCGGAAACAAATATGCCGAGTTTCTTTCACTCTGATGTGCCTGTTCACCTAGGAGTAAATAGGTACCTGGGAGTTAGACAGCTACGACGGGCTGCTTCCTGTGTGTGTGTGTGTGTGTGTGTGTGTGTGTGTTTACTAGTTGTGTTTTTGCGGGGGTTGAGCTTTGCTCTTTCGGCCCGCCTCTCAACTGTTAATCAACTGTTTACTAACTACTTTTTTTTTTTTTTTTTTTTCCACACCACACACACACACACACCCCCCAGGAAGCAGCCTGTGACAGCTGACTAACTCCCAGGTACCTATTTTCTGCTAGGTAACAGGGGCACTTAGGGTGAAAGAAACATTGCCCATTTGTTTCTGCCTCGTGCGGGAATCGAACCCGCGCCACAGAATTACGAGTCCTGCGCGCTATCCACCAGGCTACGAGGCCCCATATGTGTGTGTGTGTGTGTGTACTTACCTAGTTGTGCTTGCAGAGGTTGAGCTCCAGCTCTTTGGTCCCGCCTCTCAACTGTCAATCAACTGGTGTACAGATTCCAGAGACAACTGGGCTCTCTCATATCTACATTTAAAACTGTGTATGGAGTCAGCCTCCACCACATCCCTACCTAATGCATGCATTTGTGTTTGTGTGTACTCACCTAGCTGTACTCACCTAATTGTGCTTGCGGGGGTTGAGCTTTGGCTCTTTGGTCCCGCCTCTCAACTATCAATGAACTGATGTACAGATTCCTGAGCCTACTGGGCTCTAGCATATCTATATTTGAAACTGTGTGTGGAGTTAGCCTCCACCACATCACTGTCAAATGCATTCCATCTGTTAACTACTCTGACACTGAAAAAGTTCTTTCTAACGTCCCTGTGGCGCATTTAGGCACTCAGTTTCCACCTGTGTCCCTTTGTTCGCATACCACCTGTGTTAAACAGTTTATCTTTATCTACCCCTGTCAATTCCTCTGAGAATTTTGTAGGTAGTGATCATGTCTCCCGTTACTCTTCTGTCTTCCAGTGTAGTGAGGATACTGTGTGTGTACTCACCTAATTGTATTCACATAATTGTGCTTGCGGGGGTTGAGCTCTGGCTCTTTGGTTCCGCCTCTCAACCGTCAATCAACAGGTGTACAGGTTCCTGAGCCTATTGGGCTCTATCATATCTACACTTGAAACTGTGTATGGAGTCAGCCTCTTCCACATCACTTCCTAATACATTCCATTTGTCAACCACTCTGACACTAAAAACGTTCCTTCTAATACCTCTCTGTGGCTCATTTGGGCACTCAGTTTCCACCTGTGTCCCCTAGTGCGTGTGCCCCTTATGTTAAATAGTCTGTCTTTATCTACCCTATCAATTCCCATGAGAATCTTGAATGTGGTGATAATGTCCCACCTAACTCTTCTGTCTTCCAGCGACGTGAGGTTTAATTCCCGAAGTCTCTCCTCATAGCTCATAACTCTCAGCTCGGGTACTCATCTGGTGGCAAACCTTTGAACCTTTTCCAGTTTAGTCTTGTCCTTGACTAGAAGTGGACTCCATGCTGGGGCTGCATGCTCCAGGATTGGCCTGACAAATGTGGTATACAAAGTTCTGAATGATTTCTTACGCAAGTTTCTGAATGTCGTTCGCATGTTGGCCAGCCTGGCATATGCCGCTGATGTTATCCTCTTGATATAGGTTGCAGGAGACAGGTCTGGCGTGATATCAACCCCCAAGTCTTTTTCTCTCTCTGACTCTTGATGAATTTCATCTCCCAGATGATACCTAGTATCTGGCCTCCTGCTCCCTACACCTATCTTCATTACATTACATTTGCTTGGGTTAAACTCTAACAACCATTTGTTCGACCATTCCTTCAGCTTGTCTAGGTCTTCTTGAAGCCTCAAGCAGTCCTTCCCTGTCTTAATCCTTCTCATAATTTTGGCATCGTCCGCAAACATTGAGAGAAATGAATCTATACCCTCCGGGAGATCATTTACATATATCAGAAACACGATAGGACCGAGTACAGAGCCCTGTGGGACTCCACTGGTGACTTCACGCTAATCTGAGGTCTCACCCCCCACCGTAACTCTCTGCTTCCTATTGCTTAGGTACTCCCTTATCCACTGGAGCACCTTACCAGCTACACCTGCCTGTCTCTCCAGCTTATGTACCAGCCTCTTATGCAGTACTGTGTCAAAGGCTTTCCGACAATCCAAGAAAATGCAGTCCGCTCAGCCTTCTCTTTCTTGTTCATCTTTGTCACCTGGTCGTAGAATTCTATCAAGCCTGTCAGGCAAGATTTACCCTCCCTGAACCCATGTTGGCGATTTGTCACGAAGTCCCTTCTCTTCAGATGTGATACTAGATTTTTTCTCACGATCTTCTCCATCACCTTGCTTGGTATACAAGTCAAGGACACTGGCCTGTAGTTCAGTGCCTCTTGCCTGTCGCCCTTTTTGTATATTGGGACCACATTCGCCGCATTCCATGTTTCTGGTAGGTCTCCCGTCTCCAGTGACTTACTATACACTATGAAGAGTGGCAAGCAAAGTGCCTCTGCACACTCTTTCAGTACCCATGGTGAGATCCCATCTGGACCAACAGCCTTTCTAACATCCAAATCTAGCAGGTGTCTCTTGACTTCCTCTCTCGTAATTTCGAACCCTTCCAAGGCCGCCTGGTTTACTTCCCTTTCCCCTAGCACAGTGACATCACCTTGTTCCAATGTGAAGACCTCCTGGAACCTCTTGTTGAGTTCTTCATACACCTTTTTGTCATTCTCTGTATACCTGTCCTCGCCTGTTCTAAGTTTCATTACCTGTTCTTTCACTGTTGTTTTCCTCCCGATGTGACTATGGAGTAACTTTGGTTCGGTCTTAACTTTGTTTGCTATATCATTTTCATAATTTTTTTGTAATTTGTATTGTATTTTTTCTTGTATTCTCACCCTAACATACTCATTTCTGGTTCTCTGGTATCTCTCTCTGCTTTCTGGTGTTCTGTTATTCCGGAAATCCCTCCACGCCCCTTATGTTCAGTTCCTTTGCTTCCATACATGCCCTATTATACCATGAATTCTTCTTTTGCTTCTCGGATTTTTTCCTTTGGGCTGGGATGAACCTGTCTACTGCCTCGTGATACTTTTGGGTGACATAGTCCATCATATGTTGTACAGACTTAGCTCTGTTGTCTGTGTCCCAAGGTATTTCCCTTAGGGAACTTCTCATCTCCTCATCGTTCCCCTTTTGGTATGCCAGCCTTTTGTTTCCTAGTTCTTTTTGGGGGGAGATAATTCCTAGCTAATTGTGTGTGCATGTGTGTGTGTGTGTGTGTGTGTGTGTGTGTCAATAACAAAATGTTCTGGCTTGTGTTGAAAGTTTGTTTTCACCTCGTCCAAAACTGTTGTAACATATCACCTCACCCAAATGCAGGTATAAAAAATCGAAGATGTTTAAGCTCTATTCAGTTATAAGTTGTGTGTGTGTGTGTAAACTAAAGTATTTGAAAATGTAATACGTTATTACGAAACGCGGTCAAGTGTCGCGTCAGACTAGATATAAAAAGGAATTTTGGAGAATTGATTTTTCATTTATCATCAACAGTGAAAAGAAACATAAGAAAGATAGAGAAAATTCGTGTTATATATATATATATATATATATATATATATATATATATATATATATATATATATATATATATATATATATATATATATATATATATATATATATATATATATAACAAGCCTGAATGGTCCCCAGGACAATATGCAACTGAAAACTCACACCCCAGAAGTGACTCGAACCCATACTCCCAGGAGCAACGCAACTGGTATGTACAAAACGCCTTAATCCACTTGACCATCACGACCGGACATAATGAGGTGATATATATGGTGATATATATATATATATATATATATATATATATATATATATATATATATATATATATATATATATATATATATATATATATATATATATATATATATAAGTAGATGGGGACGCCATGGGTTCTCCCCTAGGTGTCCTGTTTGCAAACTTCTACATGGGTACCATCGAGCAAAAAGTCTTAGTCGACATGAACTTGAAACCGGCCATATACTGCAGGTATGTTGACGACATTTTTACACAGGTACCTGATGTCAGACATCTGCAGGAGCTGAAGGAGGCGTTTGAGCGGAGTTCCGTGCTGCGTTTCACTTACGAGATGGAAAAGGATGGGAAGCTGCCCTTTCTAGATGTAACAGTCATGGAAAAGAGCGGAGGTTTCCACACTGCAGTCTACACTAAGGAAACGAACATAGGAATGTGCCTAAATGCCAAAAGCGACTGCCCAGATAGGTACAAGAGGAGTGTTGTTAACACATATGTCGACCGTGCTCTCAGCCACAGCTCAGAATGGAAGCAAGTCGACGAAGAACTCTGTAGGGTAAGGCAGGTCCTAGTCAACAACGGCTTCTCCAATGGTTTCGTCGAACACATCATAAGAAGAAAAGTGAAACGCCATGCAACCCCTGAAGAGACAACCAACACAACACCTATACCCCCTATTAGACTATTTTACAGGAACTTCTTTTCCACAGCTCATAAAACGGAGGAAAGGGTCCTGAAAGATATTGTTAATAGAAACGTTATCCCTACAGACAAAAATCAGAGGATACAACTGACGATTTACTATAAAACCAGAAAAACGGCCAGCCTACTCATGCGAAACTCTCCAGACACAAAACAGAACGCTTTAAAAGAGACCAACGTCGTCTATGCCTTCAAATGCCCACTTGGGGACTGTAAGCTCCAAAAAACCCAGTATATAGGCAAGACAACAACATCTCTTTCTAGACGTTTAACGATGCATAAGCAACAGGGCTCCATTAAGGAACATATAATCTCTTCCCACAACCAAACCATCGCCAGAGAACTCCTAGTAAACAACACAGAAATCATCGATAGATACAGCGACAGCAGGCGGCTTGACGTTTGCGAGGCATTACACATCAAGAAGTCAACACCAGCAATCAACAGCCAATTAATGCACAACTATATTCTACCCACCTCAAGACTCCGCTCCAATATAGAAGCATCAAGAAATATGGACCAATAGGCTTTCTACAATCACTTCTATTCAATACCCATTGTTTCGTGTTCTGTCTTGTGTTGATGAAATTAATACCTTATTAAATACCACCTCACCCTATCCACCTCACTCAAATGTAGATATAAACAAAATCGGAGATGTGTAAGTTCTATTCAGTTGTGTATATGTAAACTAAAGTCTTTGAAAATGTAATAAGTTTTACGAAACGCGCTCAAGTGTCGCGTCAGACTAGAAATAAAAATGAATTTTGGAGAATTGATTTTTGAATTACCACCAACAGTGAAAAGAAATGTACGAAAGATTGAGAAAATTCGTGTTAGAATTATTAATCTTACTTTTTCGGTCATATTTAATAATATATGTCTACAGGAAAGACTGCTACCAAAATATACTAATATTAAAACGCACGACCCAGCAGCAAGGAATCAAGCCTTCACGATAAAATATCGCCAGGATCTGATTCGTGATCAGATATACAAGGCAGAGAATGAAATAAAAGACAACAAAACGCAACTACTTCATGCTACGAACGAGTGGAGAAATAGCAACATCGACGAAAGTATCCGTTCCCACATTGATCAACACCTCGACATCCTCACAGACCGACATAACCTCAGCACTGAAACAAGGATTATCAAGAAACTAACAACATTATATGGAGGACCTATGGCAATTCCACGACCAAGAGATGGCTTCCTGAACCTTGCAGGAATTAACCTCACTGAGGACCACGCCACTCTCCTAAATCTGGGCATAAACTGTCACGTTATGTCCAGACCGAGTGAGATGGCCCGGAAAGTGGAGTTGGAAATTCTGTTGGACGACATATTCGACCTCGAGACACAAAAGGTCACTACCAAAGATACCTTACGAGCAGAACTTATTGCGGAAGGAGGAAAGAATCGAGGCAATTACAGAAGCACCATACTGTCCCCCGAGCTCAAAGCGGCAGCTAATAGCCTTCGTGAGAACAAGGAGATAGTTGTCAGGAGAGGTGACAAGTCCCTAGTATATGTCATTCTTAAAAAAGACGAATATCTGGCGAAAATGAACCTCATACTCTCTGACCAAACTAAATTCCAAAGGGTAACGAAGGACACTACAGCCGAATTGAAAGCAAATGTCAACAAACTAATCGAAACTGTGAACGCCAAGAAATCAGGACTCCACCTGCCAAAGATTATTGGGGAATATAAACCCGGATATGCGTATGGAAATGTCAAGACACACAAGCCTGGAAACCCACTTCGGTCAATCATTAGGCAGATACCCACACCAACGTACAGACTAGCGAATCGACTCAACGGCCTGCTGACTCCTTATGTCCCTTGCGCCTTCAGCCTAAAGTCGCCAAAGGAATTTGTTGACTTACTGCGGGGCACACGGGCCAAAGGAATAAGAGCCTCGTTGGACGTAGAATCGCTGTTCACCAACGTACCAGTGGACGAGACAATCGGGATGATTGCCGACAGAGTGTATCGTGATCCAGCCTGTACTCCTCTTGACATACCAGAAAATATCCTAAGGAAACTACTCCAAGCTTGTACTAAAGAGGCACCCTTCTTGAGCCCGGATGGGCACATGTATAAGCAAGTAGATGGGGTCGCCATGGGTTCTCCCCTAGGTGTCCTGTTTGCAAACTTCCTCATGGGTACCATCGAGCAAAAAGTCTTAGTCAACATGAACTTGAAACCGGCCATATACTGCAGGTATGTTGACGACATTTTTACACAGGTAACTGATGTCAGACATCTGCAGGAGCTGAAGGAGGCATTTGAGCGGAGTTCCGTGCTGCGTTTCACTTACGAGATGGAAAAGGATGGTAAGCTGCCCTTTCTAGATGTAACAGTCATGGAAAAAAGCGAAGGTTTCCACACTGCAGTCTACACTAAGGAAACGAACATAGGAATGTGCCTAAATGCCAAAAGCGACTGCCCAGATAGGTACAAGAGGAGTGTTGTTAAAGCATATGCCGACCGTGCTCTCAGCCACAGCTCAGAATGGAAGCAAGTCGACGAAGAACTCTGTAGGGTAAGGCAGGTCCTAGTCAACAACGGCTTCTCCAATGGTTTCGTCGAAGACATCATAAGAAGGAAAGTGAAACGCCATGCAACCTCTGAAGAGACAACCAACACAACACCTATACCCCCTATTAGACTATTTTACAGAAACTTCTTTTCCACAGCTCATAAAACGGAGGAAAGGGTCCTGAAAGATATTGTTAATAGAAACGTTATCCCTACAGACAAAAATCAGAGGATACAACTGACGATTTACTATAAAACCAGAAAAACGGCCAGCCTACTCATGAGAAACTCTCCAGACACAAAACAGAACGCTTTAAAAGAGACCAACGTCGTCTATGCCTTCAAATGCCCACTTGGGGACTGTAAGCTCCAAAAAAACCAGTATATAGGCAAGACAACAACATCTCTTTCTAGGCGTTTAACGATGCATAAGCAACAGGGCTCCATTAAGGAACATATAATCTCTTCCCACAACCAAACCATCGCCAGAGAAATCCTAGTAAACAACACAGAAATCATCGATAGATACAGCGATAGCAGGCGGCTTGACGTTTGCGAGGCATTACACATCAAGAAGTCAACACCAGCAATCAACAGCCAATTAATGCACAACTATATTCTACCCACCTCAAGACTCCGCTCCAATATAGAAGCATCAAGAAATATGGACCAATAGGCTTTCTACAATCACTTCTATTCAATACCCATTGTTTCGTGTTCTGTCTTGTGTTGATGAAATTAATACCTTATTAAATACCACCTCACCCTATCCACCTCACTCAAATGTAGATATAAACAAAATCGGAGATGTGTAAGTTCTATTCAGTTGTGTATATGTAAACTAAAGTCTTTGAAAATGTAATAAGTTTTACGAAACGCGCTCAAGTGTCGCGTCAGACTAGAAATAAAAATGAATTTTGGAGAATTGATTTTTGAATTACCACCAACAGTGAAAAGAAATGTACGAAAGATTGAGAAAATTCGTGTTAGAATTATTAATCTTACTTTTTCGGTCATATTTAATAATATATGTCTACAGAAAAGACTGCTACCAAAATATACTAATATTAAAACGCACGACCCAGCAGCAAGGAATCAAGCCTTCACGATAAAATATCGCCAGGATCTGATTCGTGATCAGATATACAAGGCAGAGAATGAAATAAAAGACAACAAAACGCAACTACTTCATGCTACGAACGAGTGGAGAAATAGCAACATCGACGAAAGTATCCGTACCCGCATTGATCAACACCTCGTCATCCTCACAGACCGACATCACCTCAGCACTGAAACAAGGATTATCAAGAAACTAACAGCATTATATGGAGGACCTATGGCAATTCCACGACCAAGAGATGGTTTCCTGAACCTTGCAGGAATTAACCTCACTGAGGACCACGTCACTCTCCTAAATCTGGGCATAAACTGTCACGTTATGTCCAGACCGAGTGAGATGGCCCGGAAAGTGGAGTTGGAAATTCTGTTGGACGACATATTCGACCTCGAGACACAAAAGAAGGTCACTACCAAAGATACCTTACGAGCAGAACTTATTGCGGAAGGAGGAAAGAATCGAGGCAATTACAGAAGCACCATACTGTCCCCCGAGCTCAAAGCGGCAGCTAATAGCCTTCGTGAGAACAAGGAGATAGTTGTCAGGAGAGGTGACAAGTCGCCAGTATATGTCATTCTTAAAAAAGACGAATATCTGGCGAAAATGAACCTCATACTCTCTGACCAAACTAAATTCCAAAGGGTAACGAAGGACACTACAGCCGAATTGAAAGCAAAGGTCAACAAACTAATCGAAACTGTGAACGCCAAGAAATCAGGACTCCACCTGCCAAAGATTATTGGGGAATATAAACCCGGATATGCATATGGAAATGTCAAGACACAAGCCTGGAAACCCACTTCGGCCAATCATTAGCCAGATACCCCACACCAACGTACAGACTAGCGAAGCGACTCAACGGCCTGCTGACTCCTTATGTCCCTTGCGCCTTCAGCCTAAAGTCGCCAAAGGAATTTGTTGACTTACTGCGGGGCACACGGGCCAAAGGAATAAGAGCCTCGTTGGACGTAGAATCGCTGTTCACCAACGTACCAGTGGACGAGACAATCGGGATGATAGCCGACAGTGTGTATCGTGATCCAGCCTGTACTCCTCTTGACATACCAGAAAATATCCTAAGGAAACAACTCCAAGCTTGTACTAAAGAGGCACCCTTCTTGAGCCCGGATGGGCACATGTATAAACAAGTAGATGGGGTCGCCATGGGTTCTCCCCTAGGTGTCCTGTTTGCAAACTTCTACATGGGTACCATCGAGCAAAAAGTCTTAGTCGACATGAACTTGAAACCAGCCATATACTGCAGGTATGTTGACGTCATTTTTACACAGGTACCTGATGTCAGACATCTGCAGGAGCTGAAGGAGGCATTTGAGCGGAGTTCCGTGCTGCGATTCACTTACGAGATGGAAAAGGATGGTAAGCTGCCCTTTCTAGATGTAACAGTCATGGAAAAAAGCGAAGGTTTCCACACTGCAGTCTACACTAAGGAAACGAACATAGGAATGTGCCTAAATGCCAAAAGCAACTGCCCAGATAGGTACAAGAGGAGTGTTGTTAACGCATATGTCGACCGTGTTCTCAGCCACAGCTCAGAATGGAAGCAAGTCGACGAAGAACTCTGTAGGGTAAGGCAGGTCCTAGTCAACAACGGCTTCTCCAATGGTTTCGTCGATGACATCATAAGAAGGAAAGTGAAACGCCATGCAACCTCTGAAGAGACAACCAACACAACACCTATACCCCCTATTAGACTATTTTACAGGAACTTCTTTTCCACAGCTCATAAAACGGAGGAAAGGGTCCTGAAAGATATTGTTAATAGAAACGTTATCCCTACAGACAAAAATCAGAGAATACAACTGACGATTTACTATAAAACCAGAAAAACGGCCAGCCTACTCATGAGAAACTCTCCAGACACAAAACAGAACGCTTTAAAAGAGACCAACGTCGTCAATGCCTTCAAATGCCCACTTTGGGACTGTAAGCTCCAAAAAACCCATTATATAGGCAAGACAACAACATCTCTTTCTAGGCGTTTAACGATGCATAAGCAACAGGGCTCCATTAAGGAACATATAATCTCTTCCCACAACCAAACCATCGCCAGAGAAATCCTAGTAAACAACATAGAAATCATCGATAGATACAGCGATAGCAGGCGGCTTGACGTTTGCGAGGCATTACACATCAAGAAGTCAACACCAGCAATCAACAGCCAATTAATGCACAACTATATTCTTCCCACCTCAAGACTCCGCTCCAATATAGAAGCATCAAGAAATATGGACCAATAGGCTTTCTACAATCACTTCTATTCAATACCCATTGTTTCGTGTTCTGTCTTGTGTTGATGAAATTAATACCTTATTAAATACCACCTCACCCTATCCACCTCACTCAAATGTAGATATAAACAAAATCGGAGATGTGTAAGTTCTATTCAGTTGTGTATATGTAAACTAAAGTCTTTGAAAATGTAATAAGTTTTACGAAACTCGCTCAAGTGTCGCGTCAGACTAGAAATAAAAATGAATTTTGGAGAATTGATTTTTGAATTACCACCAACAGTGAAAAGAAATGTACGAAAGATTGAGAAAATTCGTGTTAGAATTATTAATCTTACTTTTTCGGTCATATTTAATAATATATGTCTACAGGAAAGACTGCTACCAAAATATACTAATATTAAAACGCACGACCCAGCAGCAAGGAATCAAGCCTTCACGATAAAATATCGCCAGGATCTGATTCGTGATCAGATATACAAGGCAGAGAATGAAATAAAAGACAACAAAACGCAACTACTTCATGCTACGAACGAGTGGAGAAATAGCAACATCGACGAAAGTATCCGTACCCGCATTGATCAACACCTCGTCATCCTCACAGACCGACATCACCTCAGCACTGAAACAAGGATTATCAAGAAACTAACAGCATTATATGGAGGACCTATGGCAATTCCACGACCAAGAGATGGCTTCCTGAACCTTGCAGGAATTAACCTCACTGAGGACCACGTCACTCTCCTAAATCTGGGCAAAAACTGTCACGTTATGTCCAGACCGAGTGAGATGGCCCGGAAAGTAGAGTTGGAAATTCTGTTGGACGACATATTCGACCTCGAGACACAAAAGAAGGTCACTACCAAAGATACCTTACGAGCAGAACTTATTGCGGAAGGAGGAAAGAATCGAGGCAATTACAGAAGCACCATACTGTCCCCCGAGCTCAAAGCGGCAGCTAATAGCCTTCGTGAGAACAAGGAGATAGTTGTCAGGAGAGGTGACAAGTCGCCAGTATATGTCATTCTTAAAAAAGACGAATATCTGGCGAAAATGAACCTCATACTCTCTGACCAAACTAAATTCCAAAGGGTAACGAAGGACACTACAGCCGAATTGAAAGCAAAGGTCAACAAACTAATCGAAACTGTGAACGCCAAGAAATCAGGACTCCACCTGCCAAAGATTATTGGGGAATATAAACCCGGATATGCATATGGAAATGTCAAGACACACAAGCCTGGAAACCCACTTCGGCCAATCATTAGCCAGATACCCCACACCAACGTACAGACTAGCGAAGCGACTCAACGGCCTGCTGACTCCTTATGTCCCTTGCGCCTTCAGCCTAAAGTCGCCAAAGGAATTTGTTGACTTACTGCGGGGCACACGGGCCAAAGGAATAAGAGCCTCGTTGGACGTAGAATCGCTGTTCACCAACGTACCAGTGGACGAGACAATCGGGATGATAGCCGACAGTGTGTATCGTGATCCAGCCTGTACTCCTCTTGACATACCAGAAAATATCCTAAGGAAACAACTCCAAGCTTGTACTAAAGAGGCACCCTTCTTGAGCCCGGATGGGCACATGTATAAACAAGTAGATGGGGTCGCCATGGGTTCTCCCCTAGGTGTCCTGTTTGCAAACTTCTACATGGGTACCATCGAGCAAAAAGTCTTAGTCGACATGAACTTGAAACCAGCCATATACTGCAGGTATGTTGACGTCATTTTTACACAGGTACCTGATGTCAGACATCTGCAGGAGCTGAAGGAGGCATTTGAGCAGAGTTCCGTGCTGCGTTTCACTTACGAGATGGAAAAGGATGGTAAGCTGCCCTTTCTAGATGTAACAGTCATGGAAAAAAGCGAAGGTTTCCACACTGCAGTCTACACTAAGGAAACGAACATAGGAATGTGCCTAAATGCCAAAAGCAACTGCCCAGATAGGTACAAGAGGAGTGTTGTTAACGCATATGTCGACCGTGTTCTCAGCCACAGCTCAGAATGGAAGCAAGTCGACGAAGAACTCTGTAGGGTAAGGCAGGTCCTAGTCAACAACGGCTTCTCCAATGGTTTCGTCGATGACATCATAAGAAGGAAAGTGAAACGCCATGCAACCTCTGAAGAGACAACCAACACAACACCTATACCCCCTATTAGACTATTTTACAGGAACTTCTTTTCCACAGCTCATAAAACGGAGGAAAGGGTCCTGAAAGATATTGTTAATAGAAACGTTATCCCTACAGACAAAAATCAGAGAATACAACTGACGATTTACTATAAAACCAGAAAAACGGCCAGCCTACTCATGAGAAACTCTCCAGACACAAAACAGAACGCTTTAAAAGAGACCAACGTCGTCAATGCCTTCAAATGCCCACTTTGGGACTGTAAGCTCCAAAAAAAACATTATATAGGCAAGACAACAACATCTCTTTCTAGGCGTTTAACGATGCATAAGCAACAGGGCTCCATTAAGGAACATATAATCTCTTCCCACAACCAAACCATCGCCAGAGAAATCCTAGTAAACAACACAGAAATCATCGATAGATACAGCGATAGCAGGCGGCTTGACGTTTGCGAGGCATTACACATCAAGAAGTCAACACCAGCAATCAACAGCCAATTAATGCACAACTATATTCTTCCCACCTCAAGACTCCGCTCCAATATAGAAGCATCAAGAAATATGGACCAATAGGCTTTCTACAATCACTTCTATTCAATACCCATTGTTTCGTGTTCTGTCTTGTGTTGATGAAATTAATACCTTATTAAATACCACCTCACCCTATCCACCTCACTCAAATGTAGATATAAACAAAATCGGAGATGTGTAAGTTCTATTCAGTTGTGTATATGTAAACTAAAGTCTTTGAAAATGTAATAAGTTTTACGAAACTCGCTCAAGTGTCGCGTCAGACTAGAAATAAAAATGAATTTTGGAGAATTGATTTTTGAATTACCACCAACAGTGAAAAGAAATGTACGAAAGATTGAGAAAATTCGTGTTAGAATTATTAATCTTACTTTTTCGGTCATATTTAATAATATATGTCTACAGGAAAGACTGCTACCAAAATATACTAATATTAAAACGCACGACCCAGCAGCAAGGAATCAAGCCTTCACGATAAAATATCGCCAGGATCTGATTCGTGATCAGATATACAAGGCAGAGAATGAAATAAAAGACAACAAAACGCAACTACTTCATGCTACGAACGAGTGGAGAAATAGCAACATCGACGAAAGTATCCGTACCCGCATTGATCAACACCTCGACATCCTCACAGACCGACATCACCTCAGCACTGAAACAAGGATTATCAAGAAACTAACAGCATTATATGGAGGACCTATGGCAATTCCACGACCAAGAGATGGCTAATTCCTGAACCTTGCAGGAATTAACCTCACTGAGGACCACGCCACTCTCCTAAATCTGGGCATAAACTGTCACGTTATGTCCAGACCGAATGAGATGGCCCGGAAAGTGGAGTTGGAAATTCTATTGGACGACATATTCGACCTCGAGACACAAAAGGTCACTACCAAAGATACCTTACGAGCAGAACTTATTGCGGAAGGAGGAAAGAATCGAGGCAATTACAGAAGCACCATACTGTCCCCCGAGCTCAAAGCGGCAGCTAATAGCCTTCGTGAGAACAAGGAGATAGTTGTCAGGAGAGGTGACAAGTCCCTAGTATATGTCATTCTTAAAAAAGACGAATATCTGGCGAAAATGAACCTCATACTCTCTGACCAAACTAAATTCCAAAGGGTAACGAAGGACACTACAGCCGAATTGAAAGCAAATGTCAACAAACTAATCGAAACTGTGAACGCCAAGAAATCAGGACTCCACCTGCCAAAGATTATTGGGGAATATAAACCCGGATATGCATATGGAAATGTCAAGACACACAAGCCTGGAAACCCACTTCGGCCAATCATTAGCCAGATACCCACACCAACGTACAGACTAGCGAAGCGACTCAACGGCCTGCTGACTCCTTATGTCCCTTGCGCCTTCAGCCTAAAGTCGCCAAAGGAATTTGTTGACTTACTGCGGGGCACACGGGCCAAAGGAATAAGAGCCTCGTTGGACGTAGAATCGCTGTTCACCAACGTACCAGTGGACGAGACAATCGGGATGATAGCCGACAGTGTGTATCGTGATCCAGCCTGTACTCCTCTTGACATACCAGAAAATATCCTAAGGAAACAACTCCAAGCTTGTACTAAAGAGGCACCCTTCTTGAGCCCGGATGGGCACATGTATAAACAAGTAGATGGGGTCGCCATGGGTTCTCCCCTAGGTGTCCTGTTTGCAAACTTCTACATGGGTACCATCGAGCAAAAAGTCTTAGTCGACATGAACTTGAAACCAGCCATATACTGCAGGTATGTTGACGTCATTTTTACACAGGTACCTGATGTCAGACATCTGCAGGAGCTGAAGGAGGCATTTGAGCGGAGTTCCGTGCTGCGTTTCACTTACGAGATGGAAAAGGATGGTAAGCTGCCCTTTCTAGATGTAACAGTCATGGAAAAAAGCGAAGGTTTCCACACTGCAGTCTACACTAAGGAAACGAACATAGGAATGTGCCTAAATGCCAAAAGCAACTGCCCAGATAGGTACAAGAGGAGTGTTGTTAACGCATATGTCGACCGTGTTCTCAGCCACAGCTCAGATTGGAAGCAAGTCGACGAAGAACTCTGTAGGGTAAGGCAGGTCCTAGTCAACAACGGCTTCTCCAATGGTTTCGTCGATGACATCATAAGAAGGAAAGTGAAACGCCATGCAACCTCTGAAGAGACAACCAACACAACACCTATACCCCCTATTAGACTATTTTACAGGAACTTCTTTTCCACAGCTCATAAAACGGAGGAAAGGGTCCTGAAAGATATTGTTAATAGAAACGTTATCCCTACAGACAAAAATCAGAGAATACAACTGACGATTTACTATAAAACCAGAAAAACGGCCAGCCTACTCATGAGAAACTCTCCAGACACTAAACAGAACGCTTTAAAAGAGACCAACGTCGTCAATGCCTTCAAATGCCCACTTTGGGACTGTAAGCTCCAAAAAACCCATTATATAGGCAAGACAACAACATCTCTTTCTAGGCGTTTAACGATGCATAAGCAACAGGGCTCCATTAAGGAACATATAATCTCTTCCCACAACCAAACCATCGCCAGAGAAATCCTAGTAAACAACACAGAAATCATCGATAGATACAGCGATAGCTGGCGGCTTGACGTTTGCGAGGCATTACACATCAAGAAGTCAACACCAGCAATCAACAGCCAATTAATGCACAACTATATTCTTCCCACCTCAAGACTCCGCTCCAATATAGAAGCATCAAGAAATATGGACCAATAGGCTTTCTACAATCACTTCTATTCAATACTTATTGTTTCGTGTTCTGTCTTGTGTTGATGAAATTAATACCTTATTAAATACCACCTCACCCTATCCACCTCACTCAAATGTAGATATAAACAAAATCGGAGATGTGTAAGTTCTATTCAGTTGTGTATATGTAAACTAAAGTCTTTGAAAATGTAATAAGTTTTACGAAACTCGCTCAAGTGTCGCGTCAGACTAGAAATAAAAATGAATTTTGGAGAATTGATTTTTGAATTACCACCAACAGTGAAAAGAAATGTACGAAAGATTGAGAAAATTCGTGTTAGAATTATTAATCTTACTTTTTCGGTCATATTTAATAATATATGTCTACAGGAAAGACTGCTACCAAAATATACTAATATTAAAACGCACGACCCAGCAGCAAGGAATCAAGCCTTCACGATAAAATATCGCCAGGATCTGATTCGTGATCAGATATACAAGGCAGAGAATGAAATAAAAGACAACAAAACGCAACTATTTCATGCTACGAACGAGTGGAGAAATAGCAACATCGACGAAAGTATCCGTACCCGCATTGATCAACACCTCGACATCCTCACAGACCGACATCACCTCAGCACTGAAACAAGGATTATCAAGAAACTAACAGCATTATATGGAGGACCTATGGCAATTCCACGACCAAGAGATGGCTTCCTGAACCTTGCAGGAATTAACCTCACTGAGGACCACGCCACTCTCCTAAATCTGGGCATAAACTGTCACGTTATGTCCAGACCGAGTGAGATGGCCCGGAAAGTGGAGTTGGAAATTCTATTGGACGACATATTCGACCTCGAGACACAAAAGGTCACTACCAAAGATACCTTACGAGCAGAACTTATTGCGGAAGGAGGAAAGAATCGAGGCAATTACAGAAGCACCATACTGTCCCCCGAGCTCAAAGCGGCAGCTAATAGCCTTCGTGAGAACAAGGAGATAGTTGTCAGGAGAGGTGACAAGTCCCTAGTATATGTCATTCTTAAAAAAGACGAATATCTGGCGAAAATGAACCTCATACTCTCTGACCAAACTAAATTCCAAAGGGTAACGAAGGACACTACAGCCGAATTGAAAGCAAATGTCAACAAACTAATCGAAACTGAACGCCAAGAAATCAGGACTCCACCTGCCAAAGATTATTGGGGAATATAAACCCGGATATGCGTATGGAAATGTCAAGACACACAAGCCTGGAAACCCACTTCGGCCAATCCTTAGCCAGATACCCACACCAACGTACAGACTAGCGAAGCGACTCAACGGGCTGCTGACTCCTTATGTCCCTTGCGCCTTCAGCCTGAAGTCGCCAAAGGAATTTGTTGACTTACTGCGGGGCACACGGGCCAAAGGAATAAGAGCCTCGTTGGACGTAGAATCGCTGTTAACCAACGTACCAGTGGACGAGACAATCGGGATGATAGCCGACAGAGTGTATCGTGATCCAGCCTGTACTCCTCTTGACATACCAGAAAAAATCCTAAGGAAACTACTCCAAGCTTGTACTAAACAGGCACCCTTCTTGAGCCCGGATGGGCACATGTATAAGCAAGTAGATGGGGTCGCCATGGGTTCTCCCCTAGGTGTCCTGTTTGCAAACTTCCTCATGGGTACCATCGAGCAAAAAGTCTTGGTCAACATGAACTTGAAACCGGCCATATACTGCAGGTATGTTGACGACATTTTTACACAGGTACCTGATGTCAGACATCTGCAGGAGCTGAAGGAGGCATTTGAGCGGAGTTCCGTGCTGCGTTTCACTTACGAGATGGAAAAGGATGGTAAGCTGCCCTTTCTAGATGTAACAGTCATGGAAAAAAGCGAAGGTTTCCACACTGCAGTCTACACTAAGGAAACGAACATAGGAATGTGCCTAAATGCCAAAAGCGACTGCCCAGATAGGTACAAGAGGAGTGTTGTTAACGCATATGCCGACCGTGCTCTCAGCCACAGCTCAGAATGGAAGCAAGTCGACGAAGAACTCTGTAGGGTAAGGCAGGTCCTAGTCAACAACGGCTTCTCCAATGGTTTCGTCGAAGACATCATAAGAAGGAAAGTGAAACGCCATGCAACCTCTGAAGAGACAACCAACACAACACCTATACCCCCTATTAGACTATTTTACAGGAACTTCTTTTCCACGGCTCATAAAACGGAGGAAAGGGTCCTGAAAGATATTGTTAATAGAAACGTTATCCCTACAGACAAAAATCAGAGGATACAACTGACGATTTACTATAAAACCAGAAAAACGGCCAGCCTACTCATGAGAAACTCTCCAGACACAAAACAGAACGCTTTAAAAGAGACCAACGTCGTCTATGCCTTCAAATGCCCACTTGGGGACTGTAAGCTCCAAAAAACCCAGTATATAGGCAAGACAACAACATCTCTTTCTAGGCGTTTAACGATGCATAAGCAACAGGGCTCCATTAAGGAACATATAATCTCTTCCCACAACCAAACCATCGCCAGAGAAATCCTAGTAAACAACACAGAAATCATTGATAGATACAGCGATAGCAGGCGGCTTGACGTTTGCGAGGCATTACACATCAAGAAGTCAACACCAGCAATCAACAGCCAATTAATGCACAACTATATTCAACCCACCTCAAGACTCCGCTCCAATATAGAAGCATCAAGAAATATGGACCAATAGGCTTTCTACAATCACTTCTATTCAATACCCATTGTTTCGTGTTCTGTCTTGTGTTGATGAAATTAATACCTTATTAAATACCACCTCACCCTATCCACCTCACTCAAATGTAGATATAAAATCGGAGATGTGTAAGTTCTATTCAGTTGTGTATATGTAAACTAAAGTCTTTGAAAATGTAATAAGTTTTACGAAACGCGCTCAAGTGTCGCGTCAGACTGGAAATAAAAATGAATTTTGGAGAATTGATTTTTGAATTACCACCAACAGTGAAAAGAAATGTACGAAAGATTGAGAAAATTCGTGTTAGAATTATTAATCTTACTTTTTCGGTCATATTTAATAATATATGTCTACAGGAAAGACTGCTACCAAAATATACTAATATTAAAACGCTCGACCCAGCAGCAAGGAATCAAGCCTTCACGATAAAATATCGCTAGGATCTGATTCGTGATCAGATATACAAGGCAGAGAATGAAATCAAAGACAACAAAACGCAACTACTTCATGCTACAAACGAGTGGAGAAATAGCAACATCGACGAAAGTATCCGTACCCACATTGATCAACACCTCGACATCCTCACAGACCGACATCATCTCAGCACTGAAACAAGGATTATCAAGAAACTAACAACATTATATGGAGGACCTATGGCAATTCCACGACCAAGAGATGGCTTCCTGAACCTTGCAGGAATTAACCTCACTGAGGACCAAGTCACTCTCCTAAATCTGGGCATAAACTGTCACGTTATGTCCAGACCGAGTGAGATGGCCCGGAAAGTAGAGTTGGAAATTCTGTTGGACGACATATGCGACCTCGAGACACAAAAGAAGGTCACTACCAAAGATACCTTACAAGCAGAACTTATTGCAGAAGGAGGAAAGAATCGAGGCAATTACAGAAGCACCATACTGTCCCCCGAGCTCAAAGTGGCAGCTAAAAGCCTTCGTGAGAACAAGGAGATAGTTGTCAGGAGAGGTGACAAGTCGCCAATATATGTCATTCTTAAAAAAGACGAATATCTGGCGAAAATGAACATCATACTCTTTGACCAAACTAAGTTCCAAAGGGTAACGAAGAACACTACAGTCGAATTAAAAGCAAAGGTCAACAAACTGATCGAAACTGTGAACGCCAAGAAATCTGGACTCCACCTGCCAAAGATCATTGGGGAATATAAACCTGGATATGCGTATGGAAATGTCAAGACACACAAGCCTGGAAACCCACTTCGGCCAATCATTAGCCAGATACCCACACCCACGTACAGACTGGCGAAGCGACTCAACGGCCTGCTGACTCCTTATGTTCCTTGCGCCCTCAGCCTGAAGTCTCCAAAGGAATTTGTTGACTTACTGCGGGGCACACGGGCCACAGGGATAAGAGCCTCGTTGGACGTAGAATCGCTGTTTACCAACGTACCTGTGGACGAGACAATCGGGATGATAGCCGACAGAGTGTATCGTGATCCAGCCTGTACTCCTCTTGACATACCAGAAAATATTCTCAGGAAACTACTCCAAGCTTGTACTAAACAGGCACCCTTCTTGAGCCCGGATGGGCACATGTATAAGCAAGTAGATGGGGTCGCCATGGGTTCTCCCCAAGGTGTCCTGTTTGCAAACTTCTACATGGGTACCATCGAGCAAAAAGTCTTAGTAGACATGAACTTGAAACCGGCCATATACTGCAGGTATGTTGACGACATTTTTACACAGGTACCTGATGTCAGACATCTGCAGGAGCTGAAGGAGGCATTTGAGCAGAGTTCCGTGCTGCGTTTCACTTACGAGATGGAAAAGGATGGGAAGCTGCACTTTCTAGATGTAACAGTCTTGGAAAAGAGCGGAGGTTTCCACACTGCACTCTACCCTAAGGAAACGAATATAGGAATGTGCCTAAATGCCAACAGCGACTGCCAAGACAGGTACAATAGGAGTGTCGTTAACGCAAATGTCGACCGTGCTCTCAGCCACAGCTCAGAATGGAAGCAAGTCGACGAAGAACTCTGTAGGGTAAGGCAGGTCCTAGTCAACAACGGCTTCTCCAATGGTTTCGTCGAAGACATCATAAGAAGGAAAGTGAAACGCCATGCAACCTCTGAAGAGACAACTAACACAACACCTATACCCCCTATTAGACTATTTTACAGGAACTTCTTTTCCACAGCTCATAAAACGGAGGAAAGGGTCCTGAAAGATATTGTTAATAGAAACGTTATCCCTACAGACAAAAATCAGAGGATACAACTGACGATTTACTATAAAACCAGAAAAACGGCCAGCCTACTCATGAGAAACTCTCCAGACACAAAACAGAACGCTTTAAAAGAGACTAACGTCGTCTATGCCTTCAAATGCCCTCTTGGGGACTGTAAGCTCCAAAAAAAACAGTATATAGGCAAGACAACAACATCTCTTTCTAGGCGTTTAACGATGCATAAGCAACAGGGCTCCATTAAGGAACATATAATCTCTTCCCACAACCAAACCATCGCCAGAGAAATCCTAGTAAACAACACAGAAATCATCGATAGATACAGCGATAGCAGGCGGCTTGACGTTTGCGAGGCACTACACATCAAGAAGTCAACACCAGCAATCAACAGCCAATTAATGCACAACTATATTCTACCCACCTCAAGACTCCGCTCCAATATAGAAGCATCAAGAAATATGGACCAATAGGCTTTCTACAATCACTTCTATTCAATACCCATTGTTTCGTGTTCTGTCTTGTGTTGATGAAATTAATACCCTATTAATGCCACCTCTTGTTCTGTCTTGTGTTGATGAAATTAATACCCTATTAATGCCACCTCACCCCATCCACCTCTCTCAAATGAAGATATAAAATCGGAGATGCGTAAGTTCTATTCAGTAGTGTATTTGTAAACTAAAGTCTTTGAAAATGTAATAAGTTTTACGAAACGCGCTCGTGTCGCGTCAGACTAGAAATAAAAAATGAAATTTGGAGAATTGATTTTTGATTTACCTCCAACAGTGAAAAGAAATGTACGAAAGATTGAGAAAATTCGTGTTAGAATTATTAATCTTACTTTTTCGATCATATTTAATAATATATATATATATATATATATATATATATATATATATATATATATATATATATATATATATATATATATATATATATATATATATATATATGTGTGTGTGTGTGTGTGTATATCACGAAAATAAACACGTGATTAAGAATGTGACAATGTCAGACCATGGAGGAAAAATGAAACAGGAATTTCCTTAAGTACTTTCGTATATTAAATACATCTTCAGAAGGTCCCTTCTGAAGATGTATTTAATCTGACCTTCTGAAGTTGTATTTAATATACGAAAGTACTTAAGGAAATTCCTGTTTCATTTTTCTGATTTAATCTGACCTTCTGAAGATGTATTTAATATACGAAAGTGCTTAAGGAAATTCCTGTTTCATTTTTCCTCCGTGGTCTGACATTGTCATATATATATATATATATATATATATATATATATATATATATATATATATATATATATATATATATATAATGTGTATTAATTTTAAGTGCTAACCTGTAGTAATGGTAGGATTATAGCCTAGTTACTGCAGAATTTTACCCTAGGCTACCATCAGTACTTGTTCAACATTATGAGCAGCCCAAGTACAAGCCCCACAAGGTTGTACCAACTAGCCAGTATGGATAATGCTGGAAGAATGAAAAGAACCCTTGCAGGTCTTAAAGGCCACTTAACAAGACAGATCAAGAAATGTGAAGATTGGTCACAACAATCTCCAGTTGATTAGGCTGACCTGGAAAGCTATTATCAAGCAGCTGCAGGTAAGTTTGAGCAAATCAAATGCCAAATAGGAACATATGTGGCTGAACTTGCCAACACCAATTTATCAGAAACAGAAATAGACGACATTATGGTTGATCTAGCTAGTTATGAAGATCACACTCAGGCCATGTTACAGCCTTACGTCAAATTAATTGCCCAGAACAAGGCAACAACAACAACAACACCTTCATCTAATATGAGTCAAGCAGACGCTCGACTCCATCCAATTAATTTACCCACTTTCTCAGGAAAAGAAGAGGAAGATTGGGAGGAATTTTGGAACAAATTCTTTTACCTTGTGGACTCAAAACAATCTTTACCTAAGAGAAGTAAATTCTCTTATCTACAAGGCCAATTATCAGGTGAGGCTAAAACAGTTGTATCCCATCTGAGGTTAAATAATGACGGCTATGATCTCGCAGTACAACTCCTCAAGGATAAGTATGCTGATCCAGAAGTAAGAACATCCCATTTAGTTCATGAGCTGTTGCATATACCCCCACCGGAGGCTTCAGCTGATTCACTCCAAGTCTTCAAGCTGGAGGTAGAATCAATGATTAAGGCCCTCAGCCTGACAGCCGATACTAACGAGGCTGAGTGGGTCTTGAACATAATTGTCCAGGAGAAAATACCTAGGGACATATTGAGACAAATGAGAGCTCATTACAATAAAAGTATCTTATCCATGAATGAAATATCTGAGGTTTACGTTCAGTAGTTCATCAATTACGAACACATGACAAATTAAAACCACCAAGTAAACCTTCAGATACCAATAGTAGTAAACCACAGAGTACCAAAGGTACTCCAAATCAATCTAAACAATGTAATTCAACACCAAAGTGGAACAGTGACAGTGTGGGCGTATATGCAGTGGGACTCTCTATGCCCATAGTTACCGTGTCACCCAAGAACGTGACACCAAAGGGTACTGGAAGCTATGAACATATTTGTTCTGCAATGAGAAACATTCAATGTACCACTGCTCTAATTTTCCTGATAGTGACACCCGTGTTGAACGACTCAAAGATTTGCAACATTGCACGAGCTGCCTCAGGAAACATAACATCGACGACTGTGAGACCCAATTACACACCTGTAATACGTGTAACAAGGGACAGCACTATGCAGCATTGTGCGGAGACACCAAAACAAGGTCTCCAAACCTCAAGGTGGAAGATAGCATTCCCACCACAGTACAGTACTGCAAGGTGCAACAAACAATTAGTGTCAAATCGGCAAAGTCAAAAGGTAATACGACTTGGCCTACTGCCCAAATTACCATCCAGAACAAGGTCCATACCCGTGGGTTGTTTGACCAAGGGTCCCAGAGAACATATGTCACTAAAAAGTTGGCAGATGAACTACAATTAAGGCCTGTAGCCCAGACGACAATCAACATCTCAGGGTTTCTAACAGATACAGGACCTCAAGTCTACCAGGTGGTACAACCATCAGTACGTTTAGGCCGTTACGTCTGTCAAGTATAAGCTATTGTGGTGGATAAAATACCAACAGACCTACAAGTATCTGTCTGAGAGTCTGAGAGCAACAGCCAAATTCCTGAGAAACAGAGGAATAAAATTGGCAGATAATATTAAGTCTGATCACCTCACCGACTTCGGTCTCCTTGTAGGTACAGACTACTACCATCGATTCATTGGTAGCCCTACTAAATATCAAGGCATAACAATGCTAAATTCTGCAGGAGACAAATTACTCTCTGGCCCAGTATTAAGCCTGACGAGACCTATGCTTGCAGATAAACAATACCATCGAAATCTAAATTTGTCAGCTAATTATATTTCTCCAGTAGCATGATACAAAGGATATTACAGCTGACTATAGCAACAGAGGTTGATATTAATATCATCATTTAAAGCTGAAGATGAGTTCATGAGGCCTCAGTGGCAAATCAGTGAACAGTAGTCTAAACAGCTACAAGTCACTGCGACCAATGTCACTGAACCCACTACAGTCTCAGAACCATACTTGACTATAATGATGGGCTATTCAATCCTCTGAATTAACTAAATTAAACCCCAATTAATCTTACGATTGATTTTCATACATTTATTATTTAATCGAGATGAATTCCATGGGCCATAGTGTTTATATATCAGTGACCAGTTTCCTGAACAAGCTTCAAGTTATATCTAATGTCACTGATCTCACTGCAGTCCCTGAATCATAGTTGACTGTAGTACTTGATCACATTCAGTCTTCTGGGTTAAATAATATGTAATTAGGCTAGAAGTTTTAGCCTCTCAAGAGTTAACAGGGAAATGAAATCGCATTAGACCCCTGCAACTCGAGTACTGGACATCCGTCCTGTACGAACAGACGCACAAATGTGTGATTACTAACTACTAACATCAAATTAATCTAATAATTCGAAGAAGGAGTATTGGTGTTTGTCTGTTCTAAATAGGACTTCGACCCGTGAGCAGCCCCCCAGGGAATTATGTCGAAAAACCTGACACCATTTACTAATATTAAATTACAATATGCAGATAATATTGCTGCTGTGTTGTATACACAAGTTAACCCATAGAAAATGTAGCTTGTAGTGGAATTTTCCGTCAATAGAAAACAGAATATAATTGCCACATAGTACTATAAATTCACCAACTATTCTGTTGGGAATTATTCTTAAATATAATAGTCTTTGGACTTTTTACATCATAAAAACATCTCATTTCAATTAACTTAATTGTTAGTATCATAATAGGGTAAATTTGACCCTTCTACCACATATTGACCATTGTTGTTAAGACCATAGTAGCAGGAGCAAATTCAGCTCCTATAATTCTCTTGTGTTATGGAGATTAAAAAGTGTTATGGAGATTAAATTAGTGCTCTACCATCATCAACACAGTCTACATAAACAAGAGAAGTTTCTTACCGAAACCCATTTATATAATCCTTTTTGGACAGTTAATGTTAAGTAGATATAGGGCAAACCGGTTAGGACGCGAACGAGCCACTAAACACAGGTAATTAGGCCTTGGTTCTTATCTAAAAATATATAAATGTTTCATCTGATATAGCTGTCATATATTAGGATTCCGGCTTTACAACTAGTGCCCTCTGACAGGAACAAGAAGAGGAAGCAAGAATTAATCTTGGTACATCAGTTACTTGGGTGATGAAAGCTTGCCTCTCACGAGGATAATTTGGTGTCTACATCCTAGTTATACCTGGTGGACTAAGCCTACCATACAATAAGATAAGGCACCCCCAATTTATATACTAATATATGTTGTTTGATTAGCTGCATATATATAAATTAAATATAAACCCCCCTAATGTGTAAGGATCGATTTGTGAGAATTTGCAAAAATACAGTCCGCTAAACATCATACAAATTGCTATCGAAATATATAAATTAACGTAAATATAAATTCTATATAAATAAAAATGGAAATGTTCGTTTGTTCAAAATCGCTAATCTCCGAAAGTTCTTCATCGATTGCTTTAAAAGTTTCACACAATGTTCCATTCGCATCCGGCCAGGTTTTTATATAAATACTATGTAGATGTCACGTCTGTGATGGTAAAAAAAACATGCTTTTTCTGAAAAACTGTATTTTTCATGTGTTTTTCATGAGAGGGAAATCTTCGAAACATCTTTACCAAGTGCTTTGAAATTTTGACACAACGTTGCATTCGAGTAGGCGCGTCTTTTTATATATCTACTATATGCATGCCTCACCTGTGACAGGAAAAAACATGATTTTTTTGAAAAACAGCGTCATTTGTTAGACGTAAGAGCAACATACACTGTAATCTCCGAAAATTCTTCACCGATTGCTTTGAAATTTTGACACAACGTTGCATTCGAATAGGCGCGTCTTTCTATATACCTACTATGTAGATGCCACCCCTGTGGTAGGTAAAAACATGGGTTTTTCAAAAACAGAGCCATCTGTTGCGCATAATAGCAACATGCACTCTATACTAATATGTCACGAATTTCATTTCTATGTTTCCGATTGCATTGATAAATTTTATTTTCATAGATTTCGATTTTTTAAATTTTTTATTGAATTATTTTGTGTGACATTGTGTTGGACTTGAGCTGTGTTGCTTACCATACCGTTCATTTCGGACGTATAAGTATAAATGCCACATCTGTGACAGGAAAAACTATGATTTTCTTGAAAAACAGCACCATCTGTTGCATGTAGGAGCAACACACATGCTATACTAAATGTTACAATTCCATTTCAACGTTTCTGATTTCATTGATAAATTGAATTTTCATAGATTTTGATTTATTTTCATTTTGATTTAATTATTTTGTGTGAATTGCGATAGAACTGAGCTGTGTTGTTTATCATACCGTTCATTTCGTGAGTAAAGTTTTTTTCATATTTTCATCTTATTTTTTAACTGTTTTTCTCATATTTCGGTGATGGGAACATCAGATCACTTGATGTTCCCAATTTTCTGATGGGAACATTAGACCATCTGGGAAGGCATCGGCAAGGGAGGAAGGAATTGTGGAGATGTCGAGGGAACGGAAGTGAGAGATGGTGGGGAGAACGAGGGGACAAGGGAGGGGGTAATGATGAGGAAGGACGAGGGGGCGGGGGAGTTTGGGATGGTGGAATGGAGAATTGTGGGAACGACAAAATGACAGGGGAGTGGGGCATGGTGGGAAGGAAGAGAGGTTGGTGGAGTGGGGAATGGTGGGGAGGACGAGGGGACGGGTGAGGCGGGATTGGTGGAGAGGACTGGGGGACAGGGAAGGTTGCTGTAGCTCAGCAACGCATGAGTCACAGCAATGCGTGACCGGGTACTGCTAGTTCTATATAAATTCATATAAATTAAATAAATATAAATATATATATATATATATATATATATATATATATATATATATATATATATATATATATATATATATATACTAGCAATATATATATACTACTCATGAATGAAATGTGGGAACATCCCAGCATGGGTACTAATGTATGATGAGTTGGAATCTTCAATCATAGATACTCATGTATGAAGAGTGGGAACCTACACGCGAGGGCACTCATGTATGAAACGTAGGACTCTTCCAGCATGGGTACTCATGGATGAAACACTGAGGATGGTGGCTGAATCTCCTCTCATTTAACTATATCTTACATAAAAAAACGATATTTCTGTAGTGAGACTTTAGCCTTTTTTCATAAATCACCACAAACTATTTCGTTACTCTGGTGGATTTCTTGGGCCATACCAGGCAGCACCTGGCAAGAAGCTTCTGAACCATACCTGGTGCACACACTTATCATACCTGGTCCACACTCTTACCATACCTGTTCCAAATTCTTACCATACCTGGTCCATACTCTTACCATACTAGGTCCACACTCTTACCATAACTGATCCACACTCTCACCATACCTAGTCCACACTCCTACCATACCTGGTCCACACTCTCAACATACCTGGTCCACACTCTAACCATACTTGGTCTACACACTTACCATACTTGTTCAACATTCTTACAACACCTGGTCCACACTCTAACAACACCACGTCTAAACTGTAACAACACCAGCTCCATACTATAACCACTCCTGGTCAATACTCTAACAACACTTGGTCCACACTCTTACCATCCCTGTCCACACTCATACCATACACGGTCCACACACTAACAATACCTGGTGCACATTCTAACAACATCAAGTCCACACCCTAACAACACCAGGTTCACACTATAACCACACCTGGTCCACACTCTATCCACACCTGATCCACATTCTAACCACGTGGTACACTAATCACACGTGGTCCACATTTTAAACACAACTGGACCACACTTAAAACATACCTTTTCCACACTCTAACCATACCTGGTCCACACTCAAAACACATCACGTCCTCACTGTAACCACACTGGAAACACACTAATAACATCTAGTACACACTCTGACCACACCTTGTCCACACCCTAACAACACTTAGTAAGCACTTTAACCACACCTGGTCCACACTTTAACAACACCAGATCAACACTCTAGCAACATCAGGTCCACAACCTAACAACACCAGAACCATATTATAACAACATCTGGTCAACACAATAAACACACGTGGTCCAAACTATAACCACACCTGGCACACCCTCTTACCACACCTGGTACACCCACTTACCAAACCTGGTACACTCTCTTACCACACCTGGTAAACTCTCTTACCACACCTGATCAGCACTCTATCCACACCTGTTCCACACTCTAAGCCTCTTGGTCCACACTCTTACCATACCTGGTCCAAATTCTTACCATACCTGGTCCACTCTCTTGCCTTTCCTGTTCCTTACTCTTACCATACCTGGTCAACACTCTTACCATATATAGTTCACACTCTTACCACATCTGGTCCACACTCGCACCATACATGGTCCACACTCGTACAGTTCCCGGTCCACACTCCTTCCATGCCTGGTCCATAATTTCACCATACCTGGTCCAAACTCTTACAATACCTGGTCGACACTCTCACAATATCTGGTCCACAATCTCACAATACCTGGTCTAGACTCTTACAATACCTGGTCACACTCTTACCATACCTAGTCCAAACTCTTACAATACCTGTTCCACACTCTTACAATACCTGGTCAATGCCCTTTCAATACCTATCCCACACTTTAACAACATCAGGGCAACACTCTAACCACACCTTGTCCATAATCTAACCACACCTGGTATACACTCTAACAACACCTTATCCACACTCTAACAACACCTGGGCCACGCTCACACCACACCTGGTCCATACTCTAATAACACCTGGTCCACACTTTACCCACACCCGGTCCACACTCTAAAGTCAATTGATCCACACTTAAACCGCACCTGGACCACAGTCTAACTATACCTGGTCCACAATCTAACCACACCTGGTCCTCACTCTAACCCCACCTGTTAAACACTCTAACCCCACCTGTTAAACACTCTAATCATACCTGATCCCCACTCTAACAAAGCCTCTTCCACACTCTAACAACACAAGTTCAAAACTAATCCCATACCTGGTCCACACTCTTACCATTCCAAGTCCTCACTCTTCCCATATCTGGTCCACAATCTCACCATACCAGGTCCACTCTCTTACTATACCTGGTCCACACTCTTACCATATCTGGTCCAAATTCCAACCATAACTGGTCCATACTTTTGCCCCTCTAGATCCAAAAATATAATATCTAGGTTCTAATATATAGACTGGTCTAGGTCTATATATTAGTATATTTTGGTAGCAGTCTTTCCTGTAGAAATATATTATTAAATATGACCGAAAAAGTAAGATTAATAAGTCTAACACGAATTTTCTCAATATTTCTTATGTTTCTTTTCACTGTTGATGGTAATTGAAAAATCAATTCTCCAAAATTCATTTTTATTTCTAGTCTGACGTGACACTTGAACGCGTTTCGTAATAACTTATTACATTTTCAAAGACTTTTAGTTTACACACACACAACTATAACCTGCAAACAATAAAGAGAGTTCTTACTATGCTATGATTTAAACAGCTTTCATTTTATTTTATACCCGCATTTTGAGTGAGGTGATATGTTACAAAGTTTTGGATGTGGTGAACAAAACTTTCAACACAGGACAGAACACGAAACAATGGGTATTAATTGGGTAAATTGAAGGTAAAAATGGAAGTAACTGCAGAGGGCCTATTGACCCATATTTCTTGATGCTTATATATTGGAGAGGAGTCTTGAAGTGGGTAGAATATAGTTGTGCATTAATTGGCTGTTGATTGCTGGTGTTGAGTTCTTGATGTGTAGTGCCTCGCAGATGTCAAGCCGCCTGCTATCGCTGTATCTATCGATGATTTCTGTGTTGTTTGCTAAGATTTCTCTGGTGATGATCTGGTTGTGGGAAGAGATTATATGTTCCTTAATGGAGCCCTGTTGCTTATGCATCGTTAATCGCCTGGAAAGAGATGTTATTGTCTTGCCAATATACTGAGTTCTTTGAGGCTTACAGTCCCCAAGTGGGCATTTGAAGGCATAGACGATGTTGGTTTCTATTAAAGCGTTCTGCTTTGTGTCTGGAGAGTTTCTCATGAGTAGGCTGGCCGTTTTTTTGGTTTTATAGTAAATCGTCAATTGTATCTTCTGATTTTTGTCTGTAGGGATAACGTTTCTATTAACAATATCTTTCAGGACCCTTTCCTCCGTTTTATGAGCTGTGGAAAAGAAGTTCCTGTAAAATAGTCTAATAGGGGGGTATAGGTGTTGTGTTAGTTGTCTCTTCAGAGGTTGCATGGCGTTTCACCTTCCTTCTTATGATGTCTTCAACGAAACCATTAGAGAAGCCATTGTTGACTAGGACCTGCCTTACCCTACAGAGTTCTTCATCGACTTCCTTCCATCCTGAGCTGTGGCTGAGAGCACGGTCGACATAAGCGTTAACTACACTCCTCTTGTACCTGTCTGGGCAGTCACTGTTGGCATTTAGGCACATTCCCATGTTTGTTTCCTTAGTGTAGACTGCAGTGTGGAAACCTCCGCTCCTTTTCATGACTGTTACATCTAGAAAGGGCAGCTTCCCATCCTTCTCCATCTCGTAAGTGAAACGCAACACAGAATTCCGCTCAAATGCCTCCTTCAACTCCTTTAGATGTCTGACATCAGGTACCTGTGTAAATATGTCGTCAACATACCTGCAGTATATGGCCGGTTTCAAGTTCATGTCGACTAAGACCTTTTGCTCGATGGTACCCATGTAGAAGTTCGCAAACAGGACACCTAGGGGAGAACCCATGGCGACCCCATCTACTTGCTTATACATGTGCCCATCTGGGCTCAAGAAGGGTGCCTCTTTAGTACAAGCTTGGAGTAGTTTCCTTAGAATGTTTTCTGGTATGTCAAGAGGAGTACAGGCCGGATCATGATGCATTCTGTCCGCTATCATCCTGATTGTTTTATCCACAGGTACGTTGGTAAACAGTGATTCTACGTCCAACGAGGCTCTTATACATGTGGCCAGTGTTCCCTGCAGTAAGTCAACAAATTCCTTTGGAGACTTCAGGTTGAAGGCGCAAGGGACATAAGGAGTCAGCAAGCCGTTGAGTCGCTTTGCCAGTCTGTACGTGGGTGTGGGTATCTGGCTGATGATTGGCCGAAGTGGGTTTCCAGGCTTATGTGTCTTGACATTTCCATACGCGTATCCAGGTTTATATTCCCCAATAATCTTTGGCAGGTGGAGTCCAGATTTCTTGGCGTTCACAGTTTCGATCAATTTGTTGACCTTTGCTTTCAATTCGGCTATAGTGTCCTTCGTTACCCTTTGGAATTTAGTTTGGTCACAGAGAATGAGGTTCATTTTCGCCAGATATTCGTCTTTTTTAAGAATGACGTATATTGGCGAGTTGTCACCTCTCCTGACGACTATCTCCTTGTTCTCACGAAGGCTCTTAGCTGCCGCTTTCAGCTCGAGGGACAGTATGGTGCTTCTGTAGTTGCCTCGATTCTTTCCTCCTTCCGCAATTAGTTCTGCTTGTAAGGTGTCTTTGGTGGTGACCTTCTTTTGTGTCTCGAGGTCGAATATGTCGTCCAACAGGATCTCCAACTCCACTTTCCGGGCCATCTCCCTTGGTCTGGACATAACGTGACAGTTTATACCCAGATTTAGGAGAGTGACTTGGTCCTCAGTGAGGCTGATTCCTGCAAGGTTCAAGAAGCCGTCTCTCGGTCGTGGAATTGCCATAGGTCCTCCATATAATGTTGTTAGTTTCTTGATTATCCTGGTTTCGGTGCTGAGGTGATGTCGATCTGTGAGGATGTCGAGGTGTTGCTCGATGCGAGTAAGGAGACTTTCGTCGATGTTGCTGTTTCTCCAACAAAGAATTTTATTGTTCTCTCAAAAAAAGAAATTAACCTAAATTTGGTAATAGATTATGGATTAAATTACTTGATTATGTCCGGCATATATTAGCCACATTCGTAAATGATTTTGGGTTGTATAAATAGTAGCTGCCATGTATGGACTAATAGGCTTAATACAGTTTTATCTTTTCATGTGCTCTCAAAACATTAATAATTTTTATGAAATACAGGCAAATGGGAATTTTTAACAAGTAAATATTAGTCGAAAGATAATAGCTTTAATAAAAAGCGAAAAGGAACCGGTGTGGTTCCGTTTTCTTGCTGGAATCACCTTCATGGATGAATTCCTGATAGGAACCTTAAATGATCCAATTAGTTTGGAGTTACATTGTGTCTCAAATAAAAATTAAAAGTAAATTAGTAAAATAACAGAAAGGCTTAAGCAGACATGACTCTGCTTAAGCCATGTAAAGCAGACAAATGTGATGGCAATATATGAGGGAAAAATTCAAAAGCTAAGATATAAAACTAATTGAGATCAAAAGCATGAATTACACTAAAGCAGAGGAAAAAAATGGCAAATGACTTCATAAAAAATTGCCAAATTGCCAACAGCAATTCAGTAATAGGAGTCTAAGAAACAAAAAGCTATTTAAATGCTTATATCTGCAATGAAACAATACGTATTATTGTACTTACCGAAACATGGATAAATGTAGAAAATAGAGAGCTATTAACTGAATGTCAAATAAATGGATTTAAACTATTTCATGCAGATAGATATATTAGACTAGGATGGGGAGAAGCCATGTATGTTAGGTAATATTTGAAACGTAGTCTCCAGCCCTCACCACCACCGTCAACACACAATCCTGCCCGCATCACCACCGTCAACACACCACCACTACTGTCAACACAACACCACCACCGTAAACACAACACCGTCAACACAACATCACTGTCAACACACCACCACCGTCCACACGACACCACCGACAACACAACTGTGGGGACCGACTTGTGAGATTTATATTTATTTAATTATATGAATTTATATAGAATTTATATTTACGTTAATTTACATATTTCGATAGCAGTTTGTATGATGTTTAGCAGACTGTATTTCTGCAATTATTCTCACAAATCGATCCTTACACATTAGGGGGGTTTATATTAAATTTATATATATGCAGCCAATCAAACTACAGTATTAAACTACGTATATTATTAAATTAAATTTAAGGTGCCTTATCTTATTGTATGGTACGCCAAGTCCACCAGGTATAACTAGGATGTAGACACCAAATTATCCACGTGAGAGGCTAGCTTCCATCACCCAAGTAACTGATGTACCAAGATTAACTCTTGCTTCCTCTTCTTGTTCCTGTCAAAGGGCACTAGTTGTAAAGCCGGAATCCTAATATATGACAGCTATATCAGAAGAAACATTTATATATTATTAGATAAGGACCAAGGACTAATTACCTGTCTTTAGTGGCTTGTCTAGCGTCCTAACCGGTTCGCCCTATATCTACTTAACATTAACTGGCCAGAAATGATTAGATAAATGGGTTTCAGTAAGACACTTCCCTTGTTTCGATGTTGACTGCGTGTTGATGATGGAAAAAGCACTACTTTGATCTCCATAACACTTCGTCCAAAGGAAAATTTATAGGAGCTGAATTTGCTCCAGCCACTATGTTCTTAATAATGGCTGACCTCCTTCTCCACTGATGTTTCTGGCTCTCTTTGTCCAGATGTCAATAAGTGATAGAAGGTTCACATTTACTCTATTTTGATACTGATAATTAAGTTAATTCAAATGAGATGTTTTTATGATATAAGTCCAAAGACTACTGCATAAATTATAATTTCCAACAGAAAAACTGGTGAATTTAAAACATTATGTGACAATGATATCCCGTTTTCTATTGACGGAAAATTCCACTACAAGCTACATTTTCTACGGGTTAACTTGTGTATACAACCGCAGCAATATTATCTGCCTATTGTATTAAATATTAGTAAAGGGTGTCGGGTTTTCCGACACCGTCAACACACCATCCAGCCTTCACCACCACCGTCACCACAACACCACCGTCAACACACCACCACCGTCAACACAACACCACTGTCAACACACCCCCACCATCAATACACCATTCAGCCCTCACCAACACCATCAACACACCACCACTGTCAACACAACACCATCGTCAACACACCACCACCGTCAACACACCACCACCATCAACACAACACCACCGTCAACACAACACCACAGTCAACACACCGCCACCGTCAACACAACACCACAGTCAACACAACACCACCGTCAACACACCAATACAGTCAACGCACCACCACCGTCAACACACCACCACCGTCAACATACCACCACCGCCACCACAACACCACCACCATCAACACACCACTACCGTCAACACACCACCACTGTCAACATACCATCACCATCAACACAACACCACCGTCAACACAACACCACAATCAACACACCACCACCGTCAACACAACACCACCGTCAACACACCACCACCGCCAACGCACCACCACCGCCAACATACCACCACCGTCAACACACCACCACCGTCAACACACCACCACCGTCAACATACCATCACCATCAACACACCACCACGGTCAACACAACACAACCGTCAACACACCATCACCGCCAACACAACACCACCGTCAACACACCACCACCGTCAACACAACACCACCGTCAACACAACACCACAGTCAACACACCACCACCGTCAACACACCACCACCGTCAACACACCACCACCGCCAACGCACCACCACCGCCAACATACCACCACCGTCAACACACCACCACCGTCAACACACCACCACCGTCAACACACCACCACCGTCAACACACCAGCACCGTCAACACAACACTAACGTCAACACACCACCACCGTCAACAAAACACCACCGTCAACACAACACCACAGTAAACACACCACCACCGTCAACACAACACCACCGTCAACACACCACCACCGTCAACACAACACCACCGTCAACACACCACCACCGTCAATACACCACCACCACCGTCAACACACCACCACCGTCAACACACCAGCACCGTCAACACAACACCACCGTCAACACACCACCACCGTCAACAAAACACCACCGTCAACACAATACCACCGTTAAAACACACCAGCACCATCACCACAATACCACCGTCAACACACCACCACCGTCAGCACAACACCACCGTCAATACACCACCACCACCGTCAACACAACACCACCGTCAACACCACAACACTGTCAACATACCACCACCGTCAACACAACACCACTGTCAACATACCACCACCGTCAACACCACACCACTGTCAACATACCACCACAGTCAACACAATACCCCTGTCAACATACCACCACCGTCAACACCACACCACTGTCAACATACCACCACCGTCAACACACCACCACTGTCAACACACCACCACCGTCAACACAACACCACCGTCAACACACCACCACTGTCAACACAGCACCACAGTCAACACACCACCACCGTCAACACACCGCCACCGTCAACATACCACCACCGTCAACACAACACCACAGTCAACTCACCACCACTGTCAACATACCACCACCGTCAACACAACACCACCGTCAACACACCACCACCGTCAACACACCACCACCGTCCACACATCACCACCGTCAACACAACACCACCGTCAACACACCACCACCGTTAACACACCACCACCGTCAACACATCACCACCGTCAACACACCACCACCGTCAACATACCACCAACGTCAACACAACACCACCGTCAACACCACACCACTGTCAACATACCACCACCGTCAACACAACACTACTGTCAACATACCACCACCGTCAACACCACACCACTGTCAACATACCACCACTGTCAACACAACACCACCGTCAACACCATACCACTGTCAACATACCACCACCGTCAACACAACACCACCGTCATCACACCACCACCGTCAACACACCACCACTGTCAACATACCACCACCGTCAACACACCACCACCGTCAACACCACACCACTGTCAACATTCCACCACTGTCAACACAACACCACCGTCAACACCATACCACTGTCAACATACCACCACCGTCAACACACCACCACCGTCAACATACCACCACCGTCAACACACCACCACCATCAACACACCACCACCATCAACACACCACCACCGTCAAAACACCGCCACCGTCAACATACCACCACCGTCAACACAACACCACCGTCAACACCACACCACTGTCAACATACCACCACCGTCAACACACCACCACCATCATCACACCACCACCATCAACACACCACCACCGTCAACACACCACCACCGTCAACACACCACCACCGTCAACACACCACCACCGTCAACACACTACCACCGTAAACACACCATCACCGTCAACACACCACCACCGTCAACACACCACCACCGTCAACACACCACCACCGTCAACACAACACCACCGTCAACACACCACCACCGTCAATACACCACCACCAGCGTCAACACACCACCACCGTCAACACACCACCACCGTAAACACACCATCACCGTCAACACACCACCACCGTCAACACACCATCACCGTCAACACACCACCACCGTCAACACACCACCACCGTCAACACACCACCACCGTCAACACAACACCACCGTCAACACACCACCACCGTCAATACACCACCACCAGCGTCAACACACCACCACCGTCAACACATCACCACCGCCAACGCACCACCACCGCCAACATACCACCACCGTCAAAACACCACCACCGTCAATACACCACCACCGTCAACATACCATCACCATCAACACACCACCACCGTCAACACAACACAACCGTCAACACACCACCACCGTCAACACAACACCACCGTCAACACACCACCACCGTCAATACTCCACCACCAGCGTCAACACACCACCACCGTCAACACACCAGCACCATCAACACAACACCACCGTCAACACACCACCACCGTCAACAAAACACCACCGTCAACACAACACCACCGTTAAAACACACCAGCACCATCACCACTATACCACCGTCAACACACCACCACCGTCAGCACAACACCACCGTCAATACAGCACCACCACCGTCAACACAACACCACCGTCAACACCACACCACTGTCAACATAACACCACCGTCAACACAACACCACTGTCAACATACCACCACCGTCAACACCACACCACTGTCAACATACCACCACCGTCAACACACCACCACTGTCAACCCACCACCACCGTCAACACAACACCACCGTCAACACACCACCACCGTCAACACAGCACCACAGTCAACACACCACCACCGTCAACACACCGCCACCGTCAACATACCACCACCGTCAACACAACACCACAGTCAACTCACCACCACTGTCAACATACCACCACCGTCAACACAACACCACCGTCAACACACCACCACCGTCAACACACCACCACCGTCAACACATCACCACCGTCAACACATCACCACCGTCAACACACCACCACCGTCAACACACCACCACCGTCAACACATCACCACCGTCAACACACCACCACCGTCAACATACCACCAACATCAACACAACACCACCGTCAACACCACACCACTGTCAACATACCACCACCGTCAACATACCACCAACATCAACACAACACCACCGTCAACACCACACCACTGTCAACATACCACCACCGTCAACACAACACTACCGTCAACACCATACCACTGTCAACATACCACCACCGTCAACACAACACCACCGTCAACACACCACCACCGTCAACACACCACCACTGTCAACATACCACCACCGTCAACACACCACCACCGTCAACACCACACCACTGTCAACATACCACCACCGTCAACACAACACCACCGTCAACACCATACCACTGTCAACATACCACCACCGTCAACACACCACCACCGTCAACATACCACCACCGTCAACACAACACCACCGTCAACACCACACCACTGTCAACATACCACCACCGTCAACACACCACCACCATCAACACACCACCACCATCAACACACCACGACCGTCAAAACACCGTCAACATACCACCACCGTCAACACAACACCACCGTCAACACCACACCACTGTCAACATACCACCACCGTCAACACACCACCACCATCATCACACCACCACCATCAACACACCACCACCGTCAACACACCACCACCGTCAACACACCACCACCGCCAACGCACCACCACCGCCAACATACCACCACCGTCAACACACCACCACCGTCAACACACCACCACCGTCAACATACCATCACCATCAACACACCACCACCGTCAACACAACACAACCCTCAACACACCACCACCGTCAACACAACACCACCGTCAACACACCACCACCGTCAATACACCACCACCGTCCACACATCACCACCGTCAACACAACACCACCGTCAACACACCACCACCGTTAACACACCACCACCGTCAACACATCACCACCGTCAACACACCACCACCGTCAACATACCACCAACGTCAACACAACACCACCGTCAACACCACACCACTGTCAACATACCACCACCGTCAACACAACACTACTGTCAACATACCACCACCGTCAACACCACACCACTGTCAACATACCACCACTGTCAACACAACACCACCGTCAACACCATACCACTGTCAACATACCACCACCGTCAACACAACACCACCGTCATCACACCACCACCGTCAACACACCACCACTGTCAACATACCACCACCGTCAACACACCACCACCGTCAACACCACACCACTGTCAACATACCACCACTGTCAACACAACACCACCGTCAACACCATACCACTGTCAACATACCACCACCGTCAACACACCACCACCGTCAACATACCACCACCGTCAACACACCACCACCATCAACACACCACCACCATCAACACACCACCACCGTCAAAACACCGCCACCGTCAACATACCACCACCGTCAACACAACACCACCGTCAACACCACACCACTGTCAACATACCACCACCGTCAACACACCACCACCATCATCACACCACCACCATCAACACACCACCACCGTCAACACACCACCACCGTCAACACACCACCACCGTCAACACACCACCACCGTCAACACACTACCACCGTAAACACACCACCACCGTCAACACACCACCACCGTCAACACACCACCACCGTCAACACACCACCACCGTCAACACAACACCACCGTCAACACACCACCACCGTCAATACACCACCACCAGCGTCAACACACCACCACCGTCAACACACCACCACCGTAAACACACCATCACCGTCAACACACCACCACCGTCAACACACCATCACCGTCAACACACCACCACCGTCAACACACCACCACCGTCAACACACCACCACCGTCAACACAACACCACCGTCAACACACCACCACCGTCAATACACCACCACCAGCGTCAACACACCACCACCGTCAACACATCACCACCGCCAACGCACCACCACCGCCAACATACCACCACCGTCAAAACACCACCACCGTCAATACACCACCACCGTCAACATACCATCACCATCAACACACCACCACCGTCAACACAACACAACCGTCAACACACCACCACCGTCAACACAACACCACCGTCAACACACCACCACCGTCAATACTCCACCACCAGCGTCAACACACCACCACCGTCAACACACCAGCACCATCAACACAACACCACCGTCAACACACCACCACCGTCAACAAAACACCACCGTCAACACAACACCACCGTTAAAACACACCAGCACCATCACCACTATACCACCGTCAACACACCACCACCGTCAGCACAACACCACCGTCAATACAGCACCACCACCGTCAACACAACACCACCGTCAACACCACACCACTGTCAACATAACACCACCGTCAACACAACACCACTGTCAACATACCACCACCGTCAACACCACACCACTGTCAACATACCACCACCGTCAACACACCACCACTGTCAACCCACCACCACCGTCAACACAACACCACCGTCAACACACCACCACCGTCAACACAGCACCACAGTCAACACACCACCACCGTCAACACACCGCCACCGTCAACATACCACCACCGTCAACACAACACCACAGTCAACTCACCACCACTGTCAACATACCACCACCGTCAACACAACACCACCGTCAACACACCACCACCGTCAACACACCACCACCGTCAACACATCACCACCGTCAACACATCACCACCGTCAACACACCACCACCGTCAACACACCACCACCGTCAACACATCACCACCGTCAACACACCACCACCGTCAACATACCACCAACATCAACACAACACCACCGTCAACACCACACCACTGTCAACATACCACCACCGTCAACATACCATCAACACAACACCACCGTCAACACCACACCACTGTCAACATACCACCACCGTCAACACAACACTACCGTCAACACCATACCACTGTCAACATACCACCACCGTCAACACAACACCACCGTCAACACACCACCACCGTCAACACACCACCACTGTCAACATACCACCACCGTCAACACACCACCACCGTCAACACCACACCACTGTCAACATACCACCACCGTCAACACAACACCACCGTCAACACCATACCACTGTCAACATACCACCACCGTCAACACACCACCACCGTCAACATACCACCACCGTCAACACAACACCACCGTCAACACCACACCACTGTCAACATACCACCACCGTCAACACACCACCACCATCAACACACCACCACCATCAACACACCACGACCGTCAAAACACCGTCAACATACCACCACCGTCAACACAACACCACCGTCAACACCACACCACTGTCAACATACCACCACCGTCAACACACCACCACCATCATCACACCACCACCATCAACACACCACCACCGTCAACACACCACCACCGTCAACACACCACCACCGCCAACGCACCACCACCGCCAACATACCACCACCGTCAACACACCACCACCGTCAACACACCACCACCGTCAACATACCATCACCATCAACACACCACCACCGTCAACACAACACAACCCTCAACACACCACCACCGTCAACACAACACCACCGTCAACACACCACCACCGTCAATACACCACCACCAGCGTCAACACACCACCACCGTCAACACACCAGCACCGTCAACACAACACCACCGTCAACACACCACCAACGTCAACAAAACACCACGGTCAACACAACACCACCGTTAAAACACACCAGCACCATCACCACTATACCACCGTCAACACACCACCACCGTCAGCACAACACCACCGTCAATACACCAACACCACCGTCAACACAACACCACCGTCAACACCACACCACTGTCAACATACCACCACCGTCAACACAACACCACTGTCAACATACCACCACCGTCAACACCACACCACTGTCAACATACGACCACCGTCAACACACCACCTCTGTCAACACACCACCACCGTCAACACAACACCACCGTCAACACACCACCACCGTCAACACAGCACCACAGTCAACACACCACCACTGTCAACACACCGCCACCGTCAACATACCACCACCGTCAACACAACACCACAGTCAACTCACCACCACTGTCAACATACCACCACCGTCAACACAACACCACCGTCAACACACCACCACCGTCAACACACCACCACCGCCAACACATCACCACCGTCAACACATCACCACCGTCAACACACCACCACCGTCAACACATCACCACCGTCAACACACCACCACCGTCAACATACCATCAACGTCAACACAACACCACCGTCAACACCACACCACTGTCAACATACCACCACCGTCAACACAACACTACTGTCAACATACCACCACCGTCGACACCACACCACTGTCAACATACCACCACCGTCAACACAACTCCACCGTCAACACCATACCACTGTCAACATACCACCACCGTCAACACACCACCACCGTCAACACACCACCACTGTCAACATACCACCACCGTCAACACACCACCACCGTCAACACCACACCACTGTCAACATACCACCACCGTCAACACCATACCACTGTCAACATAGCACCACCGTCAACACACCACCACTGTCAACATACCACCACCGTCAACACAACACCACCGTTAACACCACACCACTGTCAACATACCACCACCGTCAACACACCACCACCATCAACACACCACCACCATCAACACACCACCACCGTCAAAACACGGCCACCGTCAACATACCACCACCGTCAACACAACACCACCGTCAACACCACACCACTGTCAACATACCACCACCGTCAACACACCACCACCATCATCACACCACAACCATCAACACACCACCACCGTCAACACACCATAACCGTCAACACACCACCACCGTCAACACACCACCGCCGTCAACACAATACCACCGTCAACATACCATCACCGTCAACACACCACCACCGTCAACACACCACCACCGTCAACACACCACCACCGTCAACACACCACCACCGTCAACACACCACCACCGCCAACGCACTACCACCGCCAACATACCACCACCGTCAACACTCCACCACCGTCAACACACCACCACCGTCAACATACCATCACCATCAACACACCACCACCGTCAACACAACACAACCGTCAACACACCACCACCGTCAACACAACACCACCGTCAACACACCACCACCGTCAATACACCACCACCAGCGTCAACACACCACTACCGTCAACACACCATCACCGTCAACACAACACCACCGTCAACACACCACCACCGTCAACAAAACACCACGGTCAACACAACACCACCGTTAAAACACACCAGCACCATCACCACTATACCACCGTCAACACACCACAACCGTCAACACATCACCACCGTCAACACACCACCACCGTCAACATACCATCAACGTCAACACAACACCACCGTCAACACCACACCACTGTCAACATACCACCACCGTCAACACAACACTACTGTCAACATACCACCACCGTCGACACCACACCACTGTCAACATACCACCACCGTCAACACAACTCCACCGTCAACACCATACCACTGTCAACATACCACCACCGTCAACACACCACCACCGGCAACACACCACCACTGTCAACATACCACCACCGTCAACACACCACCACCGTCAACACCACACCACTGTCAACATACCACCACCGTCAACACCATACCACTGTCAACATAGCACCACCGTCAACACACCACCACTGTCAACATACCACCACCGTCAACACAACACCACCGTTAACACCACACCACTGTCAACATACCACCACCGTCAACACACCACCACCATCAACACACCACCACCATCAACACACCACCACCGTCAAAACACGGCCACCGTCAACACCACACCACTGTCAACATACCACCACCGTCAACACACCACCACCATCATCACACCACAACCATCAACACACCACCACCGTCAACACACCATAACCGTCAACACACCACCACCGTCAACACACCACCGCCGTCAACACAATACCACCGTCAACATACCATCACCGTCAACACACCACCACCGTCAACACACCACCACCGTCAACACACCACCAGCGTCAACACACCACCACCGTCAACACACCACCACCGCCAACGCACTACCACCGCCAACATACCACCACCGTCAACACACCACCACCGTCAACACACCACCACCGTCAACATACCATCACCATCAACACACCACCACCGTCAACACAACACAACCGTCAACACACCACCACCGTCAACACAACACCACCGTCAACACACCACCACCGTCAATACACCACCACCAGCGTCAACACACCACTACCGTCAACACACCATCACCGTCAACACAACACCACCGTCAACACACCACCACCGTCAACAAAACACCACGGTCAACACAACACCACCGTTAAAACACACCAGCACCATCACCACTATACCACCGTCAACACACCACCACCGTCAACACAACACCACCGTCAATACACCAACACCACCGTCAACACAACACCACCGTCAACACCACACCACTGTCAACATACCACCACCGTCAACACAACACCACTGTCAACATACCACCACCGTCAACACCACACCACTGTCAACATACGACCACCGTCAACACACCACCACTGTCAACACACCACCACCGTCAACACAGCACCACCGTCAACACACCACCACCGTCAACACAGCACCACAGTCAACACACCACCACCGTCAACACACCGCCACCGTCAACACACCGCCACCGTCAACATACCACCACCGTCAACACAACACCACAGTCAACTCACCACCACTGTCAACATAACACCACCGTCAACACAACACCACCGTCAACACACCACCAACGTCAACACACCACCACCGTCAACACATCACCACCGTCAACACATCACCACCGTCAACACACCACCACCGTCAACACACCACCACCGTCAACACATCACCACCGTCAACACACCACCACCGTCAACATACCACCAACGTCAACACAACACCACCGTCAACACCACACCACTGTCAACATACCACCACCGTCAACACAACACTACTGTCAACATACCACCACCGTCAACACCACACCACTGTCAACATACCACCACCGTCAACACAACACCACCGTCAACACCATACCACTGTCAACATACCACCACAGTCGAACACAACACCACCGTCAACACACCACCACCGTCAACACACCACCACTGTCAACATACCACCACCATCAACACACCACCACCGTCAACACCACACCACTGTCAACATACCACCACCGTCTACACAACACCACCGTCAACACCATACCACTGTCAACATACCACCACCGTCAACACACCACCACCGTCAACATACCACCACCGTCAACACAACACCACCGTCAACACCACACCACTGTCAACATACCACCACCGTCAACACACCACCACCATCAACACACCACCACCATCAACACACCACCACCGTCAAAACACCGCCACCGTCAACATACCACCACCGTCAACACAACACCACCGTCAACACCACACCACTGTCAACATACCACCACCGTCAACACACCACCACCATCAACACACCACCACCATCAACACACCACCACCGTCAAAACACCGCCACCGTCAACATACCACCACCGTCAACACAACACCACCGTCAACACCACACCACTGTCAACATACCACCACCATCAACACACCACCACCATCATCACACCACCATTATCAACACACCACCACCGTCAACACACCACCACCGTCATCACACCACCACCGTCAACACACCACCACCGTCAACACACTACCACCGTCAACACACCACTACCGTCAACACACCACCACTGTGAACACACCACCACCGTCAACACACCACCACCGTCAACACGCCACCACCGCCAACGCACCACCACCGCCAACATACCACCACCGTCAACACACCACCACCGTCAACACACCACCACCGTCAACATACCATCACCATCAACACACCACCACCGTCAACACAACACAACCGTCAACACACCACCACCGTCAACACAACACCACCGTCAACACACCACCACCGTCAATACACCACCACCAGCGTCAACACACCACCGTCAACACACCAGCACCGTCAACACAACACCACCGTCAACACACCACCACCGTCAACAAAACGCCACGGTCAACACAACACCACCGTTAAAACACACCAGCACCATCTGTGGGACATTTGGGGCTTGACTCTAATTATTTAAATATTAATATAGTAAATTCAATTACGAAGGACCACCCACTTTTATAGTAAAAGAGGGAAACTGAGAAAATATGATCATTAGAAAATTCAAGATGAACCAGTAACTATGGATAAAATACTAGAGAATATGATCATTGAAATAATTAATGGGCTGTTTAATTAAATGAATCAAAGCCTCAAACACCTACATTGGGGGGGGGGGGGGTATTACTGGAACTCAGTACGTCCAGGAACTAGTGTGGTTCGTTCACCAGTCCAATGTATAATAATCTAATCCTATGAATATTTATGAAATCATCATCGTTATCCTTAATGGGAACATAGATTATGAATATGTATAATAATAATTATAATAAACACATGTTAATCCAATGAACAGGGTTCTGCATGTAAAAAGAGTACAGATAATAATTCAAGGAATACAAAGAAATCTTAGCTTAATGACGATTCCTTAGAAGTTAGTTACGACTCGTCTTCTGATTCCCCTGGACTCGTCATGGAACACTGGGAGTTGATTAACATGGGAAATGACAGCTCGGAGAATTCTTCACACACGCTGTAAATCAAATTGGTTTCAGTAGTAACAAATTAAACTAGTAGAAATCTATATTCATGAAAACGAGATTAAACATCAGAAAAATAATAACCTGTAGTTTTTTATTGTCGCACGTCGTCACGACAAGCTACCCAGCTATAAACCTACCCCCTATTAGATGCATCAAATAAGGATAAGGATACTTAGCTAATATGGGCACTGTGTAAGTTAAGGCTTGCCGAAATTCGCGTCCTAGGCTCCGGTCTAGCCTATCCTAGATACTGACGCGCTTCACTGGCCGGTCACGTGGAGTTACACAGAACCAAATTTAACAGGTTTTGTGAATGACACTGACACCAGTGAAGGTATTGTCTGCAAAGGTTCTTCACACCTCACAGTGGCAACTTTCTTCTAGAGGTCTTGATGGTGTCTACCCTGGTGGCTGGGCAATGGCGTCTCGTCGTGAGCGTGTTGTCACGTGTGCTCACGTACGCGTCACCTCGTGCGGACTCTGCCTCGTGTAGTGGCGTCTCCTCCCTCCTGCCCCGCGTCCCGCATTTGTTACTCAAATTATTTATTGTGAATATTATCATTTCTCACAGTTGTGCTTGAAATGCTCGGGTTAGGACGGGTTTATTATTTGGAGGAGTTAAATATTATTATTTGCCCGTTTTATGATAGTAAACGAACAATGGAGATGAATTAAAGTCTCTCCAGGGCATTTACGCGTGACTTTAATTTTATTACTAGATAACAGCTATAACTATAAACACTCTATTTGGCTTTAGTTGGAGATCAGTTTATCTGTAATTAATTATCACACAGAACACCGTTGTTTATAGATAATCAAATTCAATTCTCAGACATCTTGGATATAAATGTGTTTATTACAATAGAATCTGACGCAATACTGGCATCGGGTGCCGTAAGAATTCTAGCCTTATTGTACAGATGTAATTATTAGTACATGTGAACTCTACGTTGGGTTAAATTTACTTACTGCAATGATTAGTAGAATTAGTAATAATTAATGAGAATACAACAGTGTTGTATTTAGTGTTGGAAATTTCCAACATAACTCCGGGGGGAGGATTCTAGGGTCGTAGTGTAATGTGTAGTACTGACACCTATCCCGAAGTTGGTATTAACATTAGTATATTAGTATGTTAGTATGTTAGTACACACATAACGAATGTCCCGTATTTGTCAAGGACTTGCAAGAAACTTAGGTCTTGCTAATTTCATGTCAAATGAAACATGTTATTATGAATTACCTAAAGCTAAATATTAAGAAAGCCTACAAACTCTCAGGTAACTCTAGATAAATAATGTTACTTAGCCTACACAATAATTAAAGATTTAAATCACACAATTTAAACAACAGAGAATCTACTGTGATGAAAATGTCTTGGGTCATAGTGACTTGTAATGGTTTGTTACTTGACACCACACCACAGTATCATCATGGTTGCTTAAATTGGGTGTAAAGTTATTTGCTCTTAGTTAAGAACTATAATAGGCTTGTAGTTTCCCTTAGTGGAAACATGTATTAAATATTGAAACATTAAATGATTAAGTTATCGGTAATCAGGAACTCTCTAAAGCTCACAATAAACTCAACAACTAGGGTCGCAGTGACATGTAATGGTGTATTACGTAGCTGCTGAAGCGTAGGCAAACTCAGAATAAATTCCTAAGAACTGATAACACTATTGTATAATTATACAGTAAAGTATTATTAGTCATTTAAGATCAAGGAGACTATGACACTACAGTAAGGTCACTATCTAGGGTCGCTGTGACTTGTAACTATTGAGTTACTAGACAATAACATCACGCAGCATCATGATCACCCCAAATTCAAATGAGGAAATTGAATTTAATGTGCACTGCCGTGCAGTAGTCATTCTGACTGATGGTACAACTAATTTGCTAACTAGCTAAAATAATGGAAAAGTAGAGAACTGAAAAGTTTATTCATTAAAATCAAGGAAAATTCTGAGTCGACAGTGAGATTAGTAGCCTAGTCATTCTGACTTATGAGCTAATTAAATGGTAGCTCATAGGCTTGACACTGTAAACTTGTTAATACAAAATCAACATTTACATGAAATTGAGTTTATTAAATCAGTCTCTATAATTATAGTCAACTGTAATTAATGGTGAGTACAGATTAGGCTAGTACTCAGTTGACACTACTAAAGTCCCTAAACCTACCTAAATAAATGGTTTAAATTTCTAACCTACCTAAGTAAGGGACTAAGCTAACTGTGAGCAAAAATGTACTCGAATTAACATTGGGAGCTATATTGAGCTCATTAAGTATGTTAACAAGGTGAGTTATAGTGAACTCGTCAACAGTGTTGACAGGGTGAGCTGCAGTGAGCTCGTTAACAGGGTGAGTTATATTGAACTCGTCAACAGTGTTGACAGGGTGAGCTGCAGTGAGCTCGTTAACAGTGTTAACAGGGTGAGTTATATTGAACTTGTCAACAGTGTTGACAGGGTGAGGTACAGTGAGCTCGCTAACAAGGTTAACAGGGTGAGTTATATTGAACTCGTTGACAGGGTGAGCTGCAGTGAGCTCGTTAACAGTGTTAACAAGGTGAGTTATATTGAACTCGTCAACAGTGTTGACAGGGTGAGCTACAGTGAGCTCGTTAACAAGGTTAACAGGGTGAGTTACAGTGAACTCGTCAACAGTGTTGACAGGGTGAGCTGCAGTGAGCTCGTTAACAGTTAACAGGGTGAGTTACAGTGAACTCGAATTAACGAGGTGGAGTATTGCATCATTCAATTATCATGGCGAGCAGTGCTCGTGGCATGGGGAACATTAAAGCGTTCAATTGTCATGACGAGCAATATTGAGCTCGTATGCGCATGGGGAACAAGCACTCATATTATTACGTTAATTCTAAGGTGAGTTATATTAAGCTCATGAAGCATGTTAATTAACAATGCTGATGTTTAACGATAATGCATTAAACAAAGAGAAACCTAAGATTGCTGGAAACTAAATTACTGCTACGATTAATCCTATTCAAGATAATTTGTAACATTTTCCCAACCTAAACGTTTCACGGGTTATTAGTTCTCTGTAAATTCACTTACGTATTGGTAAGTTTGCAAGTTTGTTCGTGCTGCGTTTCTACACTAATTAAGCAGAAACGAAAGAAAAACAACTCAAACAAATTGATGCAAGTATTTATCACTAACTCTTAGTGCAGAAAACATGGTATTAAGAAGGTTCTCTTGGCAAACCTTTAAGCGCAAGTATAGTAGACCAGTGGTCCTAGTGAATTTATAATTACTGAAGTTGCTTGATGACTTCATAGTATTACTAAATTCAATACTAAAAAAATTTACTATTACTAAATTGAGTGCTAGATTCTCTAGCCTAACATTATTAATTACCTAGGGAGTACTAGATTCTCTAGCCCAACATTACAATTTACCTAGGAAGACTGAGTGTGGTCAATTATCACTTGTCGAGAATAATTCTAGGTCTGCAGTGAGTTCAATGGCTTGGTCGCGGTGACTTGTACTTGTTTGAGTACGGACCATTGGTTTTCACTGAGAGCTATGAAACATCTCGGCGAGTACCAATTGCACTACATTCAATCTGAGTTTATTACTCAGCTGTGTTTCTCCTTTTAGCTTGCTGCTGGAGAATTGATTTACTGCTGACTAATTTATTATTGTTGGCAGGCTTAGGCTTGTTCACATTCAGAACTTTACCAGTAAGTAAGTAGCCACCTGCAGATTGGAGCATATTCATTCCCAATCGTTTAACATGTCCAGTTATGAACTGGTAATAGGAGTCGGCTCCTACTAGTACATCTACATTGTTAAGGCGGTCAGACGTTAACTTGTTGTCAGCCAAATTAATTTCACGTTCCTGCAGGAAGTGGGCTGTGTACCCCAGACCCTTAATATTTAAGTCTAAAGGTATTTGATCTACAACAATAGCTTGGACAGCCTTGGCATGACTACCTAGTCGTACAAGCGGTTGAACTACTGAGTATTCATGGGTTCCTCGATTTATCATGAACCCTGACAAGTTTAATTTTACCTGTCCGATTGGTTGTAAATTAAGTGCCTCTGCTGCCCTTTGAGTAATGAAAGTTCTCTGGGAACCTTGGTCAAATAGTCCACGTGTGGTGATCTTGGCTCCTCTGTTCTTCACTTGAAGTTGGGCAGTAGGCAAAGCAGCATCCACTTGAGATGCTTGTGAAGTTACGCTGTACACATCTCGCACCTTGCAGCACTGTACTGGTGTAGATTCTCTACGTCCTATTCTAGGATTGACATAATTTGTCCTAACTAATTTGCACAGTGCAGCATGATGCTTGCCCCTTCTACACCTATTGCAGGTGTTCAGTGGGGTTTCACAGCTATTGACATTATGTGATTTGAGACACCTAGTACATTTATGTAACTGTTTGAGTCGTCTGACTCTTGTGTCTCTATTAGGATAATTGGTACATTTGTACAGAGAATGTTTTTGATTGCAAAACAAGCACATTCCCCATCCTACAGTTCGTTTAGGGGTTACCGGTTTAGGTAAACCAGTACTTGCAGGTTGTGATGGTTTTGCTGCTTGCATTTGCTTGTTATTTATTCTCTTGTGAGTACTTGGTGTACTCTGGGGAACCATTAACAGGCTCTTGGGGGTGCTCTTTGGACCATTAGGTCTCTTAGGAGCACCTGTGGGGCTCTTAGGCCTCACTGATGAATCAGTGTTTGACTGATTGTTATTACATTGATTATTAGCACCTTTGTTACCTAGTGACAGTGTCACTTTAGGAGTTTCAGGTAAGGAAACTGAGGTAGGTACAGTTTTGGTGCATTCAGATTCAGCATTAATTGCTTGGTCTGCTGTATGATTGCTCATATTGCGCAAACCTGTAAATATATCCTGCATTGACAGGGTATTACCATTCTGGTATACATATAATTTATTAAGTGTGTCACCAGACAATTTTCTTTGGATGATAATTTTAGTCATCCACTCAGTAGTTGGGTGATCCACCTCTTTAATGAAAGAATTTATCAGTGACTCAAGCTGGAAACTAAAGGCTTGTAAAGAGTCAACTGATTGTTCTGGTGAAGATAAATTTAATAATTGGTGCACAAGGTTTATAATAGTCTTCTCATTGTTAGCACTTACTTTAGAAGGCTGTTGGGAGTAATTGTGACCATTACTTGTGTTGCTTAAGGCTCTTGTTTAGCCTCAGCTTTGATTACAGCTTCGACTGCTGCTGCAGCATTAGCTTTATCATTTTCTGATTCAGATTCACTGATTATTGCAGCTTCACTTGTTTCATCTGCAGCTTCACTTGTTTCTCTGGGTTCTGGTGATAAGCTAGTTAATTCAGTAGCCTTATGTTTTAAACTTATAGAATCTAGGAAACATTGAGAAGATTGGTCTGAAAATTGGTCAGACTCTGTAAACAAATCATCACATGAAGCTGTATTAGATGAGAGGTTAGAAAATGAAGGTTGAACTTCAGTTGTGGATCCTGTGTAGTGATCAGTATTGATTAGAGGATTCTCCTCATCTTGAAGTAGCTCAAGTATTTCATCTGAGCTGAGTGTTGACTCGGGTACAGGTCTATTAATGATCTGATCTATCCACTCGGGAATATCTAGTCTCGCAAGCACCTTATCATATTGGTATAACCTGGTTTGAACGCTACGTTCATAGTTATCAAGATCAGATTCGGTTAGACGTAAGTCGTCTGAGACAGTATGATCGACCTGGAGTAAATTCCTGTGGGACTCGATTACAGTCTTGATATAATCATATTTTTTGTTAGCGTTCCTTATGGAACTTGCTATTCTGTAGACGTAATCTGGGTCAGTCTCTACACAGTTGTCACATCTGATAAACTGTTTTCCTAGCTGAAGTTGAAGAGCTGTCAAGAATCTTGCATTCCTTTCTAAAGGATTCATTCTTGTGGTAAATTGAGCCTGATAGGGCTTATGTAGCTATTTGTATAGCTATGGTATCTGCTCCTTGATGTAGAGCAGGTATAATTATTGACAGCCTGGTATTTTCTTGAGGCTGGTTGTAATTTACCTCATTTAGAGGTTAGCTACCTACCTAATAATAAGCAACTAAGATTTGAGTGGTACCTTGGTCTCACTACAGGTGTTCCTCAGCTTAGCTCTTCTAAATCAGCCTCGGATGGGTAGTGGACTTACAGTAACACTCAAAGACATACATAGAAATATGCAATAAATATAATTACACAATAAATGGTTAATCCCACCCTTGATAGGGTCAGCACAAAAAGAATAATATATATGCCACTAACTAGCTCAAGCCTAGTCGTGAGAATTTCTACTTAAGAAACTACAACTATATTTAGTCTATGCTTGTGCCAAATTCAACACAATCACAGCCTAAATTGCTACCTAATAAAGGTTGGCAACGATTATATTGTGGTGCAATAATGTGCAAATAATTGTGCTGTGTTTTTGGGTTTTTTGGATTTTATATAATATACACTTGTATAATTATGTGTATAAGAAATTAAATGAACACAAGAGAATTAATTGTGTTTGGCAAGTATTCTACTGCCGTAAATATTATCTAACTCCTGAATGTACTCCTAATTGTGGAATAAAATGTTATCAGGGTTAGTAATGATTAACTAGTATGAGATCAGTAATTTATATTAGTATACTGGATCCCTAAATGTTAATGATCCACTGACTTGAGTGGATCAGTAATTATAACATGGATTCAGGCTATAATGGACAGTCTGTTGACAACCATATATTGAAACATTGGTATAGCCTAAATGGTTAACACATAATTGGTGTTAGTGATTAATATAAGTTATGAGCTGTTGCTCCTGGTGACCTAAAGATTCTTACTTCAGTATGAAGTGTAGGCCTAAGTGTTGTGGGCAATAAACTGCGTCCCACGAGTGCTACCTTATACATAAGGTATAAGTAGCAATGAATTGGTGTGACTTAGGCTAACCTATGTGTTACGTTGTTAGTAGACAATTAATTAAAAGGGTTAGTCTAGTTTACATCACACAAGGATTAGTTATTATTAATTCGTATTTGTAATTATAATTTATGTTTATCCAGTTCGATCAGGACCAAAATGTGGGACATTTGGGGCTTGACTCTAATTATTTAAATATTAATATAGTAAATTCAATTACGAAGGACCACCCACTTTTATAGTAAAAGAGGGAAACTGAGACAATATGATCATTAGAAAATTCTAGATGAACCAGTAACTATGGATAAAATACTAGAGAATATGATCATTGAAATAATTAATGGGCTGTATAATTAAATGAATCAAAGCCTCAAACACCTACATTGGGGGGGGGGGGGGTATTACTGGAACTCAGTACGTCCAGGAACTAGTGTGGTTCGTTCACCAGTTCAATGTATAATAATCTAATCCTATGAATATTTATGAAATCATCATCGTTATCCTTAATGGGAACATAGATTATGAATATGTATAATAATAATTATAATAAACACATGTTAATCCAATGAACAGGGTTCTGCATGTAAAAAGAGTACAGATAATAATTCAAGGAATACAAAGAAATCTTAGCTTAATGACGATTCCTTAGAAGTTAGTTACGACTCGTCTTCTGATTCCCCTGGACTCGTCATGGAACACTGGGAGTTGATTAACATGGGAAATGACAGCTCGGAGAATTCTTCACACACGCTGTAAATCAAATTGGTTTCAGTAGTAACAAATTAAACTACTAGAAATCTATATTCATGAAAACGAGATTAAACATCAGAAAAATAACAACCTGTAGTTTTTTATTGTCGCACGTCATCACGACAAGCTACCCAGCTATAAACCTACCCCCTATTAGATGCATCAAATAAGGATAAGGATACTTAGCTAATATGGGCACTGTGTAAGTTAAGGCTTGCCGAAATTCGCGTCCTAGGCTCCGGTCTAGCCTATCCTAGATACTGACGCGCTTCACTGGCCGGTCACGTGGAGTTACACAGAACCAAATTTAACAGGTTTCGTGAATGACACTGACACCAGTGAAGGTATTGTCTGCAAAGGTTCTTCACACCTCACAGTGGCAACTTTCTTCTAGAGGTCTTGATGGTGTCTACCCTGGTGGCTGGGCAATGGCGTCTCGTCGTGAGCGTGTTGTCACGTGTGCTCACGTACGCGTCACCTCGTGCGGACTCTGCCTCGTGTAGTGGCGTCTCCTCCCTCCTGCCCCGCGTCCCGCGTTTGTTACTCAAATTATTTATTGTGAATATTCTCATTTCTCACAGTTGTGCTTGAAATGCTCGGGTTAGGACGGGTTTATTATTTGGAGGAGTTAAATATTATTATTTGCCCGTTTTATGATAGTAAATGAACAATGGAGATGAATTAAAGTCTCTCCAGGGCATTCACGCGTGACTTTAATTTTATTACTAGATAACAGCTATAACTATAAACGCTCTATTTGGCTTTAGTTGGAGATCAGTTTATCTGTAATTAATTATCACACAGAACACCGTTGTTTATAGAGAATCAAATTCAATTCTCAGACACCTTGGATATAAATGTGTTTATTACAATAGAATCTGACGCAATACTGGCATCGGGTGCCGTAAGAATTCTAGCCTTATTGTACAGATGTAATTATTAGTACATGTGAACTCTACATTGGGTTAAATTTACTTACTACAAAGATTAGTAGAATTAATAATAATTAATGAGAATACAACAGTGTTGTATTTAGTGTTGGAAATTTCCAACACCATCACCACTATACCACCGTCAACACACCACCACCGTCAACACCACACCACTGTCAACATACCACCACCGTCAACACAACACCACTGTCAACATACCACCACCGTCAACACCACACCACTCTCAACATACCACCACCGTCAACACACCACCACTGTCAACACACCACCACCGTCAACACAACACCACCGTCAACACACCACCACCGTCAACACACCACCACAGTCAACACACCACCACCGTCAACACACCGCCACCGTCAACATACCACCACCGTCAACACACCACCACTGTCAACATACCACCACCGTCAACACAACACCACCGTCAACACACCACCTCCGTCAACACACCACCACCGTCAACACATCACCGTCAACACACCACCACCGTCAACACACCACCACCGTCAACACCACACCACTGTCAACATACCACCACCGTCAACACAACACCACCGTCAACACCATACCACTGTCAACATACCATCACCGTCAACACAACACCACCGTCAACACACCACCACCGTCAACACACCACCACTGTCAACACACCACCACCGTCAACACACCACCACCGTCAACACACCACCACCGTCAACACACCACCACCGTCAACACATCACCACCGTCAACACAACACTACCGTCAACACAACACTACTGTCAACATACCACCACCGTCAACACCACACCACTGTCAACATACCACCACCGTCAACACAACACCACCGTCAACACCATACCACTGTCAACATACCACCACCGTCAACACACCACCACTGTCAACACACCACCACTGTCAACACACCACCACCGTCAACACACCACCACCGTCAACACGCCACCACCGTCAATACACCACCACCGTCAACACATCACCACCGTCAACACAACACCACCGTCAACACAACACTACTGTCAACATACCACCACCGTCAACACCACACCACTGTCAACATACCACCACCGTCAACACAACACCACCGTCAACACCATATTACTGTCAACACACCACCACCGTCAACACACCACCACCGTCAACACACCACCACCGTCAACACATCACCACCGTCAACACAACACCACCATCAACACAACACTACTGTCAACATACCACCACCGTCAACACCATACCACTGTCAACATACCACCACCGTCAACACACCACCACTGTCAACACACCACCACTGTCAACACACCACCACCGTCAACACACCACCACCGTCAACACACCACCACCGTCATTACACCACCACCGTCAACACATCACCACCGTCAACACAACACCACCGTCAACACAACACAACTGTCAACATACCACCACCGTCAACACCACACCACTGTCAACATACCACCACCGTCAACACAACACCACCGTCAACACCATACCACTGTCAACATACCACCACCGTCAACACAACACCACCGTCAAAACACCACCACCGTCAACACACCACCACTGTCAACATGCCACCACCGTCAACACACCACCACCGTCAACACCACACCACCGTCAACACAACACCACCGTCAACACCACACCACTGTCAACATACCACCACCGTCAACACACCACCACCATCAACACACCACCACCATCAACACACCACCACCGTCAACACACCGCCACCGTCAACACACCACCACCGTCAACACACCACCACCGTCAACACACTACCACCGTCAACACACCACCACCGTCAACACACCACCACCGTCAACACACTAATACCGTCAACACACCACCACCGTCAACACACCACCACCGTCAACACACCACCACCGTCAACACACCACCACCGTCAACACACCACCACCGTCAACACACTACCACCGTCAACACACTACCACCGTCAACACACCATCACCGTCAACACACCACTACCGTCAACACACCACCACTGTCAACACCACACCACCGTCAACACAACACCACCGTCAACACCACACCACTGTCAACATACCACCACCGTCAACACACCACCACCTTCAACACACCACGACCGTCAACACACCAATACCGTCAACACACCACCACCGTCAACACACCACCACTGTCAACATACCACCACCGTCAACACACTACCACAGTCAACACACCACCACCGTCAACACACCACCACCGTCAACACACCACCACTGTCAACACACCACCACCGTCAACATATCACCATCGTTAACATACCACCACCGTCAACACACCACCACCGCCAACATACCACCACCGTCAACACACCACTACAGTCAACACACCACCACCGTCAACACACCACTACGTCAATACACCACCACCATCAACACAACACCACCGTCAACACAACACCACCGTCAACACAACTCCACCGTCAACACACCATCCAGTCCTCATCACTACCGTCAACACTCCACCACCGTCAACAAAACACCACAGTCATCACACCACCACCGTCAACACACCACCACCGTCAACACACCAATACCGTCAACACACCACCACCGTCAACACACCACCACGGTCAACACACCACCACCGTCAACACACCACCACCGTTAACACACCACCACCGTCAACACATCACCACCGTCAACATACCACCACCGTCAACACACCACCACCGTCAACACACCACCACTGTCAACACACCACCACCGTCAACACATCACCACCGTCAACATACCACCACCGTCAACACACCACCACCGTCAACACACCACCACCGTTAACACACCACCACCGTCACCACACCACCACCTTTAACACACCACCACCGTCACCACACCACCACCGTCAACACACCACCACGGTCAACACACCACCACCGTCACCACACCACCACCTTTAACACACCACCACCGTCACCACACCACCACCGTCAACACACCACCACGGCCAACACACCACCACCGTCACCACACCACCACCGTTAACACACCACCACCGTCAACACATCACCACCGTCAACATACCACCACCGTCAACACACCACCACTGTCAACACACCACCACCGTCAACACACCACCACCGTCAACACATCACCACCGTCAACATACCACCACCGTCAACACACCACCACCGTTAACACACCACCACCGTCACCACACCACCACCGTCAACACACCACCACGGTCAACACACCTCCACCGTCAACACACCACCACCGTTAACACACCACCACCGTCAACATATCACCACCGTTAACATACCACCACCGTCAACACACCACCACCGTCAACACACCAATACCGTCAACACACCACCACCGTCAACACACCACCACCGTCAACACACCAATACCGTCAACACACCACCACTGTCAACACACCACCACTGTTAACACACCACCACCGTCAACACACCAAAACCGTCAACACACCACCACCGTTAACACACCACCACCGTCAACACACCACTACAGTCAACACACCACCACCGTCAACACACCACTACGTCAATACACCACCACCATCAACACAACACCACCGTCAACACAACACCACCGTCAACACAACACCACCATCAACACAACACCACCGTCAACACAACTCCACCGTCAACACACCATCCAGCCCTCACCACCACCGTCCACACACCACCACCATCAACACAAAACCACCGTCAACACAACACCACCGTCAACTCACCACCACCGTCAACACAAAACCACCGTGAACACACCACCACCGTCAATACACCACCACCGTCAACACAACACCGCCGTCAACTCAACACCACCGTCCACACACCACCACCGTTAACACACCACCACCGTCAACACAACACCACGGTCAACACAACACCACCGTCAACACAACATCACCGTCAACACACCACCACCGTCAACACAACACCACCGTCAACACACCACCACCGTCAACACAACACCACCGTCAACACACCACCACCGTCAACACACCACCACGGTCAACACACCACCACCGTCACCACACCACCACCTTTAACACACCACCACCGTCACCACACCACCACCGACAACACACCACCACGGCCAACACACCACCACCGTCACCACACCACCACCGTTAACACACCACACCGTCAACACATCACCACCGTCAACATACCACCACCGTCAACACACCACCACTGTCAACACACCACCACCGTCAACACACCACCACCGTCAACACATCACCACCGTCAACATACCACCACCGTCAACACACCACCACCGTTAACACACCACCACCGTCACCACACCACCACCGTCAACACACCACCACGGTCAACACACCACCACCGTCAACACACCACCACCGTTAACACACCACCACCGTCAACATATCACCACCGTTAACATACCACCACCGTCAACACACCACCACCGTCAACACACCAATACCGTCAACACACCACCACCGTCAACACACCACCACCGTCAACACACCAATACCGTCAACACACCACCACTGTCAACACACCACCACTGTTAACACACCACCACCGTCAACACACCAAAACCGTCAACACACCACCACCGTTAACACACCACCACCGTCAACACACCACTACAGTCAACACACCACCACCGTCAACACACCACTACGTCAATACACCACCACCATCAACACAACACCACCGTCAACACAACACCACCGTCAACACAACACCACCATCAACACAACACCACCGTCAACACAACTCCACCGTCAACACACCATCCAGCCCTCACCACTACCGTCAACACACCACCACCGTCAACACACCACCACCGTCAACACACCACCACCGTCAACACACCACCACCGTCAATACACCACCACCGTCAACACAACACCACCGTCAACTCAACACCACCGTCCACACACCACCACCATCAACACACCACCACCGTCAACACAACACCACCGTTAACACACCACCACCGTCAACACAACATTACCGTTAACACACCACCACCGTCCACACACCACCACCGTCAACACACCACCACCATCAACACACCACCACCGTCAACACAACACCACCGTTAACACACCACCACCGTCAACACACCACCACCGTCAACACACCACCACCATCAACACACCACCACCGTCAACACAACACCACCGTTAACACACCACCACCGTCAACACAACATTACCGTTAACACACCACCACCGTCCACACACCACCACCATCAACACAAAACTACCGTCAACACAACACCACCGTCAACTCACCACCACCGTCAACACAAAACCACCGTGAACACACCACCACCGTCAATACACCACCACCGTCAACACAACACCACCGTCAACTCAACACCACCGTCCACACACCACCACCGTTAACACACCACCACCGTCAACACAACACCACGGTCAACACAACACCACCGTCAACACAACATCACCGTCAACACACCACCACCGTCAACACAACACCACCGTCAACACACCACCACCGTCAACACAACACCACCGTCAACACACCACCACCGTCAACACAACACCACCGTCAACACACCACCACCGTCCACACACCACCACCATCAACACAAAACCACCGTCAACACACCACCACCATCAACACAAAACCACCGTCAACACAACACCACCGTCAACACAACACCACCGTCAACACAACATCACCGTCAACACAACATCACCGTCAACACAACACCACCGTCAACACACCAGCACCGTCAACACAAAACCACCATCAACACATCACCACCGTCAACACAACATCACCGTCAACACAACACCACCGTCCACACACCACCACCGTCAACACAACACCACCGTCCACACACCACCACCGTCAACACAACACCAGCGTCAACACACCACCACCGTCCACACACCACCACCATCAACACAAAACCACCGTCAACACACCACCACCGTCAACACACCACCACCGTCAACACAACACCACCGTCAACACCACCACCGTCAACACACCACCACCGTCAACACAACACCACCGTCAACACAACACCACCGTCAACACAACACCACCATCAACACAACACCACCGTCAACACCACCACCGTCAACACACCACCACCGTCAACACACCACCACCGTCAACACCACCACCGTCAACACACCACCACCGTCAACACAACACCACCGTCAACACAACACCACCGTCAACACACCACCACCGTCAACACAACACCACCGTCAACATACCATCCAGCCTACACCACAAGCTTATATATATACTACACATGTCTAAGAACAAATAAGAAACAATTACCTTAACTTTGAAGATGCATCAGAATGTTGTCGACAAGCCAAAAGCCGTCTCTCTCGACGCCGTTTTAAAATGTCCGACTCCCACAAAATGCAACGATCCTAAAGAATGTCGAGCTCTAGCATTATCTAAACGTTATTGTATATTAAAAAATAATATGAAAATCTACAATAAAAAAAGTAAAATAATTTTATTAAATATTTATTTACAATTACGATACCTCGGGAATATATTTTTGCGTTAGTAAAATATATATTAAGTTCGTATTTAGTTTAACTCATTTAAATTCTTAACAAATATTAACCTGATATTACCTGATGACCACTAACACTAGTAGCCTTGACGAGGACTGGAAGCCGGCGGCTTGTCGAAGGTTCCCCCCATTTTCCTTGATGATCTTTTCCAGGTATATTTTGAAATTCAGCCCTGTTTTGGTACGTACGGCTTAGGAAGCTTGGCAGTTCCATAGGTTTTAAGCAATATTCAAGAATGTAAATGGCGCATGTTTAATATATTTAGGGATTTAAGCAGTGGGGCTGAGTGTTGTCTGAAAGCAGAATTTGTTATTGTTCTGATAGCAAGTTTTTGTTGGGTGATGATGGGGCTTGAGGTAGTTTGCAGTGGTTGAACCCCATATGCACAGATACAGTATGCAAGATAGGGATAGATTAGCTCGTAGAATAAGGACATTCATTATAGAAGAACATATGAATAGACTTAACTGCAGATCAAGGCCTATTTTGCCCATACGAGGCAGGTCCTATTTATAACAACTCAATCGCATTCATATATATGTCTAACCTACTCGATCTTGAAACAATCAAGGGATCCTACTTCTATTACGTTATACGTGGTAATTGGTTCTACAAATCAACAACCCTGTTACCAAACCAGTATTTACCCAGGTCTTTCACAAATCTAAACTTATTCAATTTAAACACATTGTTTCATGTTCTGTTCTGTTTTATGTTGATACATTTAATACCCCAATTAATATCCCTTTTGTTATGTTCATTCATCCACTTGTACACCTCTATCTGGTCACCCCTAATTCTTCGTCTTTCTAGAGAATGTAATTTATGCAAGATGGCTTAGTAGAAGTGTTGCCAATCTCATTAAACTAAATATTCCTCTTGTATGCAAAGTACTAACCAATGATATCCCATTATATTTGTGCCCCAAAATACAAGTGTCTTAATCGCCCATCAGCAATAAAAGCAAGGAAAACCCAGCACTCCTTAAAGCAACAAGACTTGAAACCATTGATTCCTTACGGCCTCACGAACTCAGGCTGATGGGTGTGTTCAAATGTCAACAGGTCGCGCTACAGCAGCCTGTAGAATATACAAAGACAACATATGTGCACAGATCACAAGTGAGAGACTGAATAGCTGGCTTAGCTTCACACATGCAGAATTAGCTGCACAACATCTGGCCACTAACGCACTGAAGAACAGTGGAGGAGTAATTTTCTGTGGTTCAAAGTCAGCTCTTCAGGCCCTTAAAAACCCGACATGGAAAATAGACACTAGGAATGTTGTAACATTCATTATAAGCAACATTATTAATGCAAAGAGCAAGAGCTTCAGAGACTCATTTGTATAGATCCCATCTCCCAGATACATATTCTTTGAATGTTAGTTATTAAGTCACTGCACATCCTCTCATGTGTACTCTATATATTTAAAGCTCTGAATTGTAATGTCAATTCTGACCTTAAAAGCTTCTTAGAAGGTTGTAACAGAACCCATGGGCACCACACCAGAAACAAATACCTATATGATATTCCAAGAGTACGACTTAGTCAAACTAGAAATGCTCTACCAATCAAGGGACCCAGAATGTGGAATGACCTTCCCAATCATATCAAAGGCTGTACCTCTCTCAGTTTTTCATCCAGTTTAAGATGAAAACTAAGTACCACCTAGTTAACTCCATGTAATCTACCTTACCCCTAAATGTCAACCCATGTCTTACTATTTTTAAACAATGCTGTTTGTTGACCAACTTGTATATTGGCTATTTTCTACCATGTTCCCCCCATTTTATCTTTTATTTTATTTTATTTTTTCACGCAATTTATACTTTAAGCTCAATTACTATTAAGTTTTAGTTTAAGTGTTTCCCCCCCCACCTCACCTTGCCCGAAACGCTATGCGTACTAGTGGCTTTAGATATTGTATGTACTACCTCTATCTATAAATCCAACATTATGTTTGTAAATTAATTATGTATATACTTTCCTGAATACAATTTACTTTACTTTACTTACATCTCACATTGGTGTTGTCCAACATGATGACACAGACAAAGCAGCTAAAACTGCATGTGATAAGCCTGAAATTGAGTTGGATATGGACATTCCAATCTTTGCTGTAAAGGCCGCAATATTTCAGTAAATTAGGGAAGACAGACGACCAGTCACTGACACACAATGGCCAGAAAGCACGAGTATAAAGAGCTATGACATGTTTTGAATAGTTAATTATATGTACGGGCAGCATAAAACATCCACTAAACAGTAGGGCATTGTAATTGCCAGAATTAGGCTTGGATATCGATATCTATGGCAGCTAAGTGGCTGCAGGAAATGAATCTCCCAATAGTGAACATTCCAATTGTAAACTATGTGAACAAGAGCTGGGACATGATATCCAACACTATATCTGTGATTGTCCTGTTATAAGTGACTTCAGACCAAACGATATGAGGTACTTTGAGCTCTGTTATTGCTTCATACACTCAGGAATATTGGAAGATATTCTTGTGCTGTACCCTGAGTTTGCTTGTGGAAGCTAATAGATCCGCCTTACATTTTATGTTCTCTCCTGATTTTAGTCAGAGAGGATTAGTTTTTTGTTTTGTGGCTGGTATTTGCTCTCCTGACTCCATGTATGACTAACCATCCAATGAGAGGAGAGTATTAGTCGAACTTATATACTAGTTTTTTTTTTATCTACACTCTGTAATATTTTTTATAGAATAGGGTAGCAGCACATTCCTGTGTTTCCAAAAGTTTAAAAAAAGAAGTAAAAATTGCTCTAGATATTTCATCTCATAGATGCTTTGCTTCCATTCTGTCTCCCCAACCACTTGGGGTGGACGGTAGAGCGACCGTCTCGCTTCATGCAGGTCGGCGTTCAATCCCCGACTGTCCAAGTGGTTGGGAACCATTCTTCCCCACCCCGTTACATCCCAAATCCTTATCTTGACACCTTCCCAGTGCTATATAGGCGTAATGGCTTGGCGCTTTCCGCTGATAGTTCCCATCCCTTCCTTTCCATTCTGTCTGGTGGCCTGTATATAACTCCAATTATAAGATTTTTAGTTTTTCGATTAATTCTAATCAAACAACTTCCGTGTGTTGCTCAGTTTTGATTCCCTCTTTGAGACTACATTTCTAAATTTTCCTAACATATATAGCTACTTAATTCCCATCCTCATCTAATATATCTATTGGTGTGAAATTGTTTAAAACCGTTTATTTGATATTCAGCTAATAGTTCTCTATTTTCTATAGTCATCCATGTTTCCGTAATTAAGTTAGTTTAATTCATTTATTATGCACCCCATACCCATCTTGTAGGCGGTAGTGCAAAGGGTTACAAAGGCACATATAATGGGCTAATGGACTGAACTCCACAGTTCATTTAGCTAAGCAAGTTACAAGAATAAACTGGGTAAACAGAACACCGAATAACGAAGCAAAAGATTTCCTAGAATTATTTGACGATTGCTTCCTTAAGCAACACATTAAGGAACCAACGCTAGAAAATTATATTTTAGATTTAGTGTTAACTAACAGGGTGACAAAAATTAATGACATATATATATCAATAGGGAATGAGCTAGGGAGGAGTGATAAAAAAATAAATAAGATTTAGCATAGAATGGAATATAGCTAGTAGGAGAAAATTCGGTTCAATTGCAAGATTTCCGAAAAGCTGATTTGAATTGCCTAAACCTATCGTATGAAGAAAGATTGGCAAAGCTTAAATTACATTCACTAGAAAGGTGAAGAATTAGGGGTGACATGCTAGATGTGTATAAGTGAAGGAATGGACATAACACAGGAGATATTAATAGGGTATTAAAAGTATCAACACAAGACAGAACACGAAACAATGGGTATAAATTGAATATGTTTAGATTTAGGAAAGACCTGGGTAGATACTGGTCCGGTAATATTGTTGTTGTTTTTTGGAACCAATTACCGCATAACATACGTACTCCCTTATGCAATGGAGTACCTTCCCTTTCACTCCTGCCTGCATCTCCAGCTAAGGCTTTCTGGCAATCCAAAACTATGCAGTCTGCCCATCACCTCTCTTTCTTGTATGATTATTGATGCCTGATCGTAGAATTCAATTAATCCTGTGAGGCTTGACTTGCCATCCCTGAAATCATGTTGGTGTTGTGACACAAAGTTCCTTCGCTCCAGATGTTCGACTATCTTTTTTCGCACAATTCTCTCCATAAGCTTGCATGGTATGCAAGTTAGGGACATTGGCCTGTAGTTCAGTGCCTCCTGTCTATCCCCCTTCTTGTATATTGGGACTACGTTTGCCGCCTTCCAAATTTGTGGCAGTTCACCTTTTACCAGTGATTTGTTATACAACATGGAAAGTGGCAGGCACAGTGCTTCTGCTCTTTCCTTTTGTATCCATGACAATATGCTATCCGGGCCTATAGCCTTTGTCACATCCAACTCTAGCAAAAGCTTCCTTACATCTCTACTTGTAATCTCAAATTTCTCTAGTGGTGCCTGGTTAATTATTCCTTCTCTTATCTCTGGAACTTCTCCTTGCTCTAATGTGAAGACTTCCTGGAATTTCATATTGAGTTCCTCTCACACTTCTTTGTCGTTTGTAGTGAATTTATCTGCCCCTATCCTCAGTTTCATTACCTGTTCCTTCAGTGTTGTCTTTCTCCTGATGTGGCTGTGAAGCAATTTGGGTTGGGTCTTAGCCGTGCATGCTATGTCATTTTCATATTGTCCTTCTGCCTCTCTTCTCACCCTGACGTATTCATTCCTGGCTCTCTGGTTACCTTCTCTGCTCTCAAGTGTTCTGTTATTTCCGTAGTTTCTCCATGCTCTTTTACTTTGTTGCTTAGCTAGCTTACATCTGTGATTAAACCATGGGTTTCTCATCTGCATTTAATTTTTTACCTTTTGGGCCGGGATAAACCTTTTTGCTGCCTCCTTGCACTTCTGCGTGATGTATTCCATCATATCTTGGCCGTCTTTCCCTTTAGATCTGATTCCAATGTTAAATCCGTTAGGAATTTTCTTATCTCCTGTGTGTGTGTGTGTGTGTGTGTGTACTCACCTAATTGTGCTTGCGGGGGTTGAGCTTTGGCTCTTTGGTCTCGCCTCTCAACCGTCAATCAACAGGTGTACAGGTTCCTGAGCCTACTGGGCTCTATCATATCTACACTTGAAACTGTGTATGGAGTCAGCCTCCACCACATCACTTCCTAATGCATTCCATTTGTCAACCACTCAGACACTAAAAAAGTTTTTTCTAATATCTCTGTGGCTCATTTGGGCACTCAGTTTCCACCTGTGTCCCCTAGTGCGTGTGCCCCTTGTGTTAAATAGACTGTCTACCCTATCAATTCTCTTGATAATCTTGAATGTGGTGATCATGTCCCCCTTAACTCTTCTGTCTTCCAGCAAAGTGAGATTTAATTCCCGTAGCCTCTCTTCGTAGCTCATATCTCTCAGCTCGGGTACTAGTCTGGAGGCAAACCTTTAAACCTTTTCCAGTTTGGTCTTATCCTTGACTAGATATGGACTCCATGCTGGGGCTGCATACACCAGGATTGGCCTGACATATGTGGTATACAAAGTTCTGAATTATTCCTTACTCAAGTTTCTGAATGCTGTTTGTTATGTTGGCCAGCCTGGCATATGCCGCTGATGTTATCCTCTTGATATGAGCTTCAGGGGACAGGTCTGGCACGATGTCAACCCCCGAGTCTTTTTCTCTCTCTGACTCATGAAGAATTTCGTCTCCCAGATGATACCTTGTTCTGCTCCCTACGCCTATCTTCATTACATTACATTTGCTTCGGTTAAACTCTAACAACCATTTGTTCAAGCATTCCTTCAGCTTGTCTAGATCTTCTTGAAGCCTCAAGCAGTCCTCCTCTGTCTTAATCCTCCTCATAATTTTGGCATCGTCAGCAAACATTGAGAGAAATGTATCTATTCCCTCTTGAGGTTATCTTGAGATAATTTCGGGGCTTTAGTGTCCCCGCGGCCCGGTCCTCGACCAGGCCTCCACCCCCAGGAAGCAGCCCGTGACAGCTGACTAACACCCAGTTACCTATTTTACTGCTGGGTAATAGAGGCATAGGGTGAAAGAAACTCTGCCCATTGTTTCTCGCCGGCGCCTGGGATCGAACCCAGGACCACAGGATCACAAGTCCAGTGTGCTGTCCGCTCGGGCAACCGGCTTCTCCGGGAGATAATTTACATATATCAGAAACAGGATAGGACCGAGTACAGAGCCCTGTGGGACTCCACTGGTGACTTCACGCCAAACTGTGGTCTCACCCCTCACCGTAACTCTCTGCTTCCTATTGCTTAGGTGCTCCCTTATCCACTGGCGTACCTTACCAGCTACACCTGCCTGTCTCTCCAGCTTATGTACCAGCCTCCTATGCAGTACTGTATCAAAGGCTTTCTGACATTCCAAGAAAATGCAGCCCGTCCAGCCTTCTCTTTCCTGCTTAATCTTTGTCACTTGGTCGTAGAATTCTATTAAGCTTGTCAGGCAAGATTTACCCTCCCTGAATCCATGTTGGGGATTTGTCACGAAGGCCCTTCTCTCCAGATGTGTTACCAGGTTTTTTCTCACGATCTTCTCCATCTCCTTGCATGGTATACGAGTCAAGGACACTGGCCTGTAGTTAAGTGCCTCTTGCCTGTCGCCCTTTTTGTATATTGCGACCACATTCGCCGTCTTCCATATTTCTGGTAGGTCGCCTGTCTCCAATGACCTACTATACACTATGTAGAGTGGCAAGCAAAGTACTTCTGCACACTCTTTCAGTACCCATGGTGAGATCCCGTCTGGACGAACAGCCTTTCTAACATCCAGATCCAGCAGGTGTCTCTTGACCTCCTCACTCGTAATTTCGAACCCTTCCAAGGCCTCCTGGTTTACTTCCCTTTCTCCTAGCACAGGGGCCTCACCTTGTTCTATTGTGAAGACCTCCTGGAACCTCTTGTCGAGTTCTTCACACACCTCTTTCTCATTCTCTGTATACCTGTCCTCGCCTGTTTTAAGTTTCATTACCTGTTCTTTCACTATTGTTTTCCTTTTGATGTGACTATGGAGTAGCTTTGGTTCGGTTTTGACTTTGTTTGCTATATCATTTTCATAATTTTTCTCTACTTCTCTTCTCACTCTAACATACTCATTCCTGGTTCTCTGGTATCTCTCTGCTTTCTTGAGGTTATCTTGAGGTTATCTTGAGATGATTTCGGGGCTATAGTGTCCCCGCGGCCCGGTCCTCGACCAGGACTCCACCCCCAGAAAGCAGCCCGTGACAGCTGACTAACACCCAGGTACCTATTTTACTGCTAGGTAACAGGGGCATAGGGTGAAAAAAACTCTTCCCATTGTTTGTCGCCGGCACCTGGGATCGTACCCAGGACCACAGGATCACAAGCCCAGCGTGCTGTCCGCTCGGCCGACCGGCTCCCCTAAATAGTGAGGTTGGACCAGCGGACTGTGAGGTCACGGAGGACGCTCCCACACCTGGACTACTGCGGCTCCCACACCTGGACTACTGCGGCTCCCACACCTGGACTACTGCGGCTCCCACACCTGGACTACTGCGGCTCCCACACCTGGACTACTGCGGCTCCCACACCTGGACTACTGCGGCACCCACACCTGGACTACTGCGGCTCCCACACCTGGACTACTGCGGCTCCCACACCTGGACTACTGCGGCTCCCACACCTGGACTACTGCGGCTCCCACACCTGGACTACTGCGGCTCCCACACCTGGACTACTGCGGTTCCCACACCTGGACTACTGCGGCTCCCACACCTGGACTACTGCGGCTCCCACACCTGGACTACTGCGGCTCCCACACCTGGACTACTGCGGCTCCCACACCTGGACTACTGCGGCTCCCACACCTGGACTACTGCGGCTCCCACACCTGGACTACTGCGGCTCCCACACCTGGACTACTGCGGCTCCCACACCTGGACTACTGCGGCTCCTACACCTGGACTACTGCGGCTCCCACACCTGGACTACTGCGGCACCCACACCTGGACTACTGCGGCTCCCACACCTGGACTACTGCGGCTCCCACACCTGGACTACTGCGGCTCCCATACCTGGACTACTGCGGCTCCCACACCTGGACTACTGCGGCTCCCACACCTGGACTACTGCGGCTCCCACACCTGGACTACTGCGGCTCCCACACCTGGACTACTGCGGCTCCCACACCTGGACTACTGCGGCTCCCACACCTGGACTACTGCGGCTCCCACACCTGGACTACTGCGGCTCCCACACCTGGACTACTGCGGCTCCCACACCTGGACTACTGCGGCTCCCACACCTGGACTACTGCGGTTCTGGTGTTCCGTTATTCCGGAAGTTCCTCCACACCCTTTTGTTCAGTTTCTTCGCTTCCATACATGCCCTATTATACCATGGATTCTTCTTTTGCTTCTCGGATTTTTCCCTTTGGGCCGTGATGAACCTGTTTACTGCCTCCTGACACTTTTGGGAGCCATAGTCCATCATATTTTGTACAAACTTTGCTCTGAGGTCTGTGTCGCAAGGTATATCCCTTAGGAAACGTCTCATCTTATATTTCCCCGTGTGTGTGTGTGTTTATTGTGAGAGGGGTAGTACGTTGGGGTTAACTGTTGGAGGGATGGAGTGAGGGAGAGGGATGGAGAGATGGAGTGAGGGAGAATGAAGGAGTGAGGGGGATAGAGAGATGGAGTGAGACAGAGTTATGGAAGGATGGAGTGAGAGAGAGAGATGGAGGGATGGAGTGAGGAAGAGGGATGGAGAGATGGAGTGAGGGAGAAGGAAAGAATGAGGGAGAGGGATGGAATGAGGGAGAGGGATGGAGTGAGGAAGATGGATGGAATGAGGGAGAGGGCTGGAGTGAGGGAGAGGGATGGAGGAATGAAGTGAGGGAGAGGGATGAAAGGATGGAGTGAGTGAGAGAAATGGAGGGATGGAGTGATGGAGATGAATGTAGGGATGGAGTGAGGGAGAAGGAAGGAGTGAGGGAGAAGGATGGAGGGATGGAGTGGAATGGAGGGATAGAGTGAGGGGGGAGGGATAGAGAGATGGAGTGAGAGAGATTGATGGAAGGATGGAGTGAGAGAGAGAGATGGAGGGATGGAGAGAGGGAGAGGGATGGAGAGATGGCGTAAGGGAGAGGGATGGAGTGAGGGAGAGGGTTGGAAGGATTGAGTAAGGAAGAGGGATGGAGGAATGGAGTGAGGGAGAGGGATGGAGGGATGGAGTGAGGGAGAGGGATGGAGGGATGGAGTGAGGGAGAAGGATGGAGGGATGGAGTGAGGGAGAGGGATGGAGTGAGGGAGAGGGATGGAGTGAGGGAGAGGGATGGAGGGATGGAGTGAGGGAGAGGGATGGAGGGATGGGGTGTGATAGAGGGATGGAGTGAGGGAGAGGGATGGAAGGATGGAGGGATGGAGAGAAGGGAAAGGGATGGAGGGATGGAGTGATGGACAGGGATAGTAGGATGGAGTGAGGGAGAGGGATGGAGGGATGGAGTGAGGGAGAGGGATGGAGGAATGGAGGGATGGAGTGAGGGAGAGGGATGGAGGGATGGAGTGAGGGAGAGGGATGGAGGGATGGAGTGAGGGAGAGGGATGGAGGGATGGAGTGAGGGAGAGAGATGGAGGAATGGAGTGAATGAGAGAGATGATAGGATGGAGTGAGGGAGAGGGATGATAGGATGGAGTGAAGGAGAGGGATGGAAGGATGGAGAGAAGGGAGAGGGATTCATGGATGGAGTGATGGAGAGGGATGGTAGGATGGAGTGAGGGACAAGGATGGAGGGATGGAGAGAAGGGAGAGTGAGGGAGGGATGGAGTGAGGGACAAGGATGGAGAGATGGAGGGAGGGAGAGGGATGGTGTGAGGGAGAGGGATAAAGGGATGGAGTGAGGGGGGAGGGATGGAAGGATGAAGTGAGGGAGAAGGATGGAGGGATGAAGTGAGGGAGAGAGATAAAGGGATGTAATGAGGGAGAGGGATGGTAAGATGGAGTGTGGGAGAGGGATGGAGGGATGCAGTGAGGGAGAGGGATGGAGTGAGGGAGGGAGGCTGAAGGAATGGAGTGAGGGAGAGGGATGGAGGGATGGAGTGAGGGAGAGGGATTGAGGGATGGAGTGAGGGATGGAGTGAGGGAGAGGGATGGAGGGATGGAGTGAGGGAGAGGGATGGAGGGATGGAGTGAGGGAGAGGGATGGAGGGATAGGATAAGGGTGGGAGATGGAGGGATGGAGTAAGGAAGAGGGAGAGGGATGGAGTGAGGGACAACGGCAACATTCATTATGTGTTCATTGTCCTACGTGGTCGTTGTCCTATGTTGTCATAGACATATGCGGTCATTGTCCTATGTGGTCATTGTCCTATGTTGTAATTGTCCTATATTGTTATTGTCATATGTTGTCATTGTCCTATGTGGTCGTTGTCCTATGTTGTCATTGACCTATGCGGTCATTGTCCTATGTGATCGCTGTCATATGTTGTCATTGTCATATTTTGTCATTGTCCTATGTTGTCGTTGTCCTATGTTGTCATTGTCGTATATTGTCATTGTCATATGTTCTCATTGTCCTATGCTGTCAGTGTCCTGTATTTGTACTGTATCCACTTACAATAAGTTTCTTGTTGATGCTTCTACCTGCATTTCAAATTGTTCCTTTTGTTTCAGTGTTTCAAAATTTTTATTATACAAATTCCTGAAATTCTTTTTTGGAAAGAAAACACATTAGGTTCTCTGAGTCTTCCATCTTAGGGTTTATTTCTTAAGGATATTATAGTTTAGTCACCTTTGTTTGCCCACTCTAGAGCTAATCTTCATATTATTATTAATTGGATTGCAATTTTTCAGTGTTTTTCAAATTGGGTCTAACGAAGGACTCATATAGCCACAGGTGTTTTATGATAAAAATTTCTTGCTAAAAAGCTTGTCATTGATTTTTCCTATGTTTCCTATGCTTTACTCATTATTGTTTCTTTAATATCGCCAATGATGACTGCTCTATGATCCATCAACGGCCTTCAAAACGAGCTGTAGTAATAAAATTGATCCTAGATAGAGAAATTCCTGCAGGAAAATTCTGAAGAAACTGTGATGATAAAGTTTGAAGTATTTAGCATAAGTTAAAAAAAAAGAGGAAAGTGATAAGTGATATGAAAAACAGGAAAAATAATTGATAACGAATGATGCAAAATTTTATTATCTTATTTATCTCAAATAAATAAATAGAAACAGCTTGGAGCGTCACTTGCTATCGAGGGATGTGGAGATAGCAGAACACGGCATCCGGCAGGTGACATTACAATCAGCACAGTACGCAGCACATCACCGCGCCTCGATACAGTTAGCACAGTACACATCACAGCCGCGCGTCTCGATAAGTGTGATCTGTAACAGGATGTTTGTCGCTACGAGTTTATTTTAACTCTCTTGGTGACCTTTACAGCTTCCCTAAGATTGGTTTATCTCTATCGTGATCAAGACAGCCTCATTATGCTGAAGACAACCTATCATGCTCTAGACAACAGTATCATTGCCAAGAAAACCTTATCATGCTAAAAAGATCCAAATCATGCTCAAGACAAACCTATCATGCTCAAGACAACCCTATCATGCTCAAAACAACTCTATCAAGCTCAAGACAACCCTATCATGATCAAGCCAAACCCCATCATGCTCAAAAAAACTGTCATGCTAAAGATAACCCTGTCATGCTCACGACAACCCTGTCATGCTAAAGACAACTCTATCATGCTCAAAACACTTCTATCATGCTCAAAATAACCCTATCAAGCTCAAGACAACCCAATCATGCTCAAAACAATCCTGTTATGCTCAAGACAACCCTATCAGGCTCAATGCTCAAGACAACCCTATCATGCTTAAAACATCTCAATAATGCTCAAGACAACCTTATCACGCTCAGGAAAACTCTATCATGCTCAAAACAACCCAATCATGCTCACGAGGACCCTATCATGCTCACAACAACCATATCATACTCATTACAACTTTATCATGCTCACGATGCTTTATCATGCTTTATCATGCTAGGGAACCGGTCGGCCGAGCGGACAGCACGCTGGACTTGTGATCCTGTGGTTCCGGGGTCGATCCCGGGCGCCGGCGAGAAACAATGGGCAGAGTTTCTTTCACCCTATGCCCCTGTTACCTAGCAGTAAAATAGGTACCTGGGTGTTAGTTAGCTGTCACGGGCTGCTTCCTGGGGGTGGAGGCCTGGTCGAGGACCGGGCCGCGGGGACACTAAAGCCCCGAAATCATCTCAAGATAACCTCAAGATAACGACATCCCTATAATGCTCAAAATAACCCTATCATGCACAAGACAACTTTATTTTGCTTAAGACACCCAAATCATGCTCAGGACACCCGTATCAGGCTCAAGACAACCCTATCATGCTCAAGACAATCTTTTCTTGCTCAAAACAACCCTGTCATGCTCAAAACAACCCTATCATGCTCAAGACATTCATATCATGCTCAAGACATCCCTATAATGGCCAAAACAACCCTATCATAATCAAAACAACCATATCATGCTTAAAACAACTCTCTCATGCTCGAAACAACCCTCTCATGCTCAAAACAACCCTATCATTGCAAAGACAACCCAATCATGCTCAAAAACTTCTATTATGCTCAAGACAACCCTATACTGCTCAAAACAACCCTATCAAGCTCAAGATATTCCTTTAATTCCGTAGACAACTCTATCATTGTTAAAGATATCACTATGATGCTGAAGAGTAATAGGGTTAGTCAACCCCTAACATGCTCAAAATAACCCTATTATGCTCAAGACAGCCATATCATACTTAGGGCTACCCTATCAGGCACAAAACAGCCCTATCTTGCTCAAAACAACCCAATCATGCTCCAGACAACCCTATCATGCTCAAAACAATCATATTTTACTCATGACAGTTCTTTCATGCTCAACACAACCCTATCATGCTCAAAATAGCCCTATTAGGCTTTAAATAACCCTATCAAGCTCATGACAACCATATCATGCTCAAAACAATCATATTATACTCATGACAGTTCTATCATACTCATGACAACCCTACAATGCTCAAGACAACCCTGTCATGCACAAGAGGATCCTAATATGCTTAAAACAACAATAAAATACTCGTGAAAACCCTATTATGCTCAAGACAACCCGATATTGGTCAAGACAACCATATCATTCTCAAGACAACACTATCATGTTGAAGACAACAATATCATGCCCAGGACAACCTTAACAGGCTCAACACAACCCTATCATGACAACTCTATCATGCTCAAAACAACCATATCATTGTCATGACAACGATATCATCCTCAAGAAAACCCTCCAATGCTCAAGACAACCCTATCATGCTTAAGAGGACCTTATTATGCTCAAAATAACGATACCATACTCATGACAACGCTATCATGCTCAAGACAACCCAATAATTGTCAAAACAACCCTATCATGCCCAGGACAACCCTAAAATGCTCAAGACAACCCAATCATGCTCTAGAGGACCTATTCATGCTCAAAACAACCATATCATCTTCATTAAAATGCTATCATGCTCAAGACAACCCTATAATGCTCAAGTTAACCCTATCATACTCAAAACAACCCTATCAGACTCAAAATCACATTTATTCTTAATCACAATTTTATTCATGACAACCCTACCATACTCAAGACAAACCAATCATACTCAAGAGGACCCCTATCATGCTTAAAACAACCATATCATACTCATGACAACCATATTATACTGATGACAACTATATTATGCTTAAGACAATCCAATCATGCTCAAAACAACCCAACGATCCTCAGAACAACCCTGTCATGCTAAAGACAACCCAGTCATGCTCAAGTCAACCCTCTCATGCTCAAAACTTCTCTATATTGTTCAAGACAACCCTATCAGGCCCAGGACAATCATAAAATGCTTAAGACAACACTATCATGCTTAAGAGGACCCTATCATGCTCAAAACAACAATATGATACGCATTACAACGCTATCATGCTCAATACAACCCTATAATGCTTAAGTCAACCCTATCTTGCTCAAAACAACCCTATCAGGCTCAAAACTACCCTATCATACTCATGACAACCATACTATGCTGAAGGCAACCCTATCATGCTCAAGAGGACCCTAATATGCTAAAAACAATCATACCATACTCGTGACAACGCTATTATGCTAAAGACAACCCCATATTGCTCAAGACAACCCAATCATGCTCAAGGCAACCCAATCATGCTCAAGGCATCCCTATCATGCTCAAGAAGACCCTACCATGCTCAAAACAACAACCATAACATTCTCATGAAAACGCTATCTTTCTGAAGACAGCCCTATAATGCTCAAGATAACCCTAACATGCTCAAAACAACCCCATCAGGCTCCAAAAAAACTATCATTCTCGCGACAACCCTACCATGCTCAAGACAACCTTATCATGCTCAAAAAGACCCCTATCATGCTCAAGAGAACCCCTAACATGCTTAAAACAACTATATCATACTCATGACAACCAATCATGCTCATGACAACCCTATCATGTTCAAGGTAACCCTATCATGCTCAGAACAACACTATCATGCTCAAAACAACCCTATCATACTCATGAAAACCCTATCATGCTCAAGAAAACCCTATCATGCTTAAGACAACTCAATAAGGCTCAGAACAAACCTGTCATGCTAAAGACACCCCTGTCATGCTCAAAACAAAACTATCATGCTCAAGATAACTCTATCATGCCCAAAACATCTCTATAATAAAATCCACTGCGGGCTCACAATAGCCCGTGCAACTTGGAACTTTTTATTCCAGGTTGCGAATCTTAAAAAACAACAAAAACATATCTATAATGCTCAAGACACCCTTATCATGCCCAAGACAAGCATAAAAGGTTCAAGACATTCCTATCATGTTCAAGAGGACCCTATCATGCTCAAAATAACCCTATCAGGCTCAAAACAATCCTCTCATTCTCATGACAACCTTACCATGCTCAAGACAACCCTATCATGCTCAAGAAAACCCCTATCATGCTTAAAACAACCATATCATACTCAAGACAACCCTATTATGCTCAAGACAACCCCTATAATGCTCAAGACTATCTTATTAAGCTCATGACAACCCTATTATGCTCAAGACAGCCATATCATGCTTAGGACAACCCTCTCAGGCTAAAAACAACACTATCTTGCTCAAAATAACTCTATCATGCTCAAGACAATCTTATCATCTTCAAGACATCCCTATCATGCTCATCACAACGCCATCAAGCTCAAAACAACCATATCATACTCATGACAACGCTATCATGCTCAAGACAGCCCTATAATGCTCAAGACAACCCAATCATGCTCAAGACAACCCATATCATGCTCAATACAACCCTATAATGCTCAAGACAACCCTCTCATGTTGAAAACTAACCAATCAGGCTCAAAACAACCTTATCATACTCATGAAAACCCTACTATGTTCAAGACAACTCTATCATGCTCAAGAGGATACTAATATGCTTAAAACAATTACATATTATTCAAGACCACCCTATTATGTTCATTACAAACCCATATTGCTCAAGAAAACCCTATCATGCTCAAAACAATCCTATAATGCTCAAAACAAACCTATCATGCCCAGGACAACCCTTTTATTCTCAAGACAGCCATATCATGCTTAGGACAACCCAATCAGGCTCAAAATAACCCTATCAACTCAGGGAGCCGGTCGGCCAAGCGGACATCAAGCTGGTCTTGTGATCCTGTGGTCCTGGGTTCGATCCCAGGTGCCGGCGAGAAACAGTGAGCAGAGTTTCTTTCACCCTATGCCCCTGTTACCTAGCAGTAAAATAGGTACCTGGGTGTTAGTCAGCTGTCACGGGTTGCTTCCTGGGGGTGGAGGCCTGGTCGAGAACCGGGCCGCGGGGACACTAAAATAAAGCCCCGAAATCATCTCAAGATAACCTCAAGAAGATCATGCTCACGACAACCCTATCATGCTCAAAACAACCATATCAAACTCATGGAAAACCATGTCATACTCATGACAACCCTTTCATGCTGAAGACAACCCTAAATTGCTCTAGACAAACCTTTCGTGCTCTAGACAACCCTTTCATGCTCAAGACAACCCTATCATATTCAGGACAACCCTATCATGCTCAATACAACCCTGTCATTCTCAAGACAACCCTATCATGCTCAAAACTACTCTATAATGCTCAGGACAAACCTATCATGTTCAAGAGTACCCTGTCAGGCTCAGAACAACCCTATTATACACATGACAACCCTAGTAAGCTCTAGACAACCGTATCATTCTCAAAACAACCGCATCATTCTCAAAAGAACCCTATCATGCTCAAGACAACCCTATCATGCTCAAAACAACTCTATAAGGCTCCAGACAACCCTATCATGCTTAGGACACCCCTATCATGCTCAAGACAATCCTATCATGCTGAAAACAACCCTATCATGCTCAAGACAACCCTATCATGTTCAAGAAAACCTTATCATGGTCGAAACAACCCTATCATGCACCAGGCAGCTGTGTCATGCACGAGGCAACGATGTCATGATAAATTGTTATGACAATGAGAATATTGATCTTATGTTTCTGTATTCGCCATTCCTTACCTTGCGCTGATTTCGGGGATCCACGTCCCTGCGGCCCGGTCTCTAACCAGACATCCTGGTTGCTGGACTAGTGAACCAGGCTATTGGTGGCGGCTGCTCGCAGCCTGATGTATATATCACAGCCTGGTTTATAACACTCACCAGGAGCACTCACTTCCCACTGTACCATGATGAGCCTCAATGTGTCCAGTAAGGTAGAGTGTGTAAGGTGGGGAACGCTGTGAGACGTCCATCCTGGAACAACATGTAGTCGTGTGTGTAATGTCCACATAGTCGTCCTGGGAGAAAAAATGAGATGTGTAATATGGTGGGATGGGCTTCTTGTTGAGGGAGCGTGAGGTATATAAGGGCTGTGAGCCTCACCACTCACACTACACCAGCACACACCCGCCAGCATGGCCAAGCTTCTCCTACTCCTCCTGACTGTGAGTATTAGTCTAACTTCTCATTAATGTCATCGTCTAAAACTGAAGTTAAAGTTTGATGTGAACTCTTAAAACAATCATTTACGTAACTTTTTCGTTACGCTTCTAGCTGTAAATTGTTGTACATTAACTTTAAAATGATCTGCTTCACAATGAAAGTTTACTTTGCAGGAAAGATGTGGGAAACTTCGTATTAAATTAAATATATTCCTACCATAGCTACACACACTGAACACTTAGCATAGCTACACATACCGAACACTTAGCATAGCTACACATACCGAACACTTAGCATAGCTACACATACCGAACACTTAGCATAGCTACACATACCGAACACTTAGCATAGCTACACATACCGAACACTTAGCATAGCTACACATACCGAACACTTAGCATAGCTACACATACCGAACACTTAGCATAGCTACACATACCGAACACTTAGCATAGCTACACATACCGAACACTTAGCATAGCTACACATACCGAACACTTAACATAGCTACACATGCCGAACACTTATCATAGCTCCATATGCCGAACACTTAACATAGCTACACATGTCGAACACTTAACATAGCTACACATGCCGAACACTTAACATAGCTACACATGTCGAGCATGTGAAATTTAAAAATTCAATTATAAGTGCTTCGCTACGATTAGTTTTGACGTCCTCAGACAGAATAATTCGTTTACATTCATTAACACTACATGTAAAAGTTAAAATTTTTGGAATAAGAATGCCTTGAGGCTTGTGTGTAATTAGGAAAACATAATTAAGTGCAACCCTCAAGTCTGGAATAAGATTGCCTAAAAATTGCACTTAATCACGAAATTACTTTACACTTTCATGCGGCCGGCGTACAAGGAAAAAAGTTAGCGCTATGTGCTCTCGGTGTTTGCGGGCGATCGAGCGGAAACACTGAAAAGTGTATACTCTTTTCACTGTCCTGATCTTAATTTTCGATGTACAGATTTCATTTCTTTGCCAATGTGTTCGGAATAGAATGTTCTAGAAGAACATATGTATAAAATGTCACCAAACTGTGATTTGAACCACTACCAATAATGCATTTGTTTTATATAGCGGATTTGAACACGAATCTCATTTTGCACAAAGATCATTGAGAGATTTGATTCAAAGTTGATACAAACGTGCACCAGCCTGGGTCAGAACAATGTTTATTTTTTGTTTTGGGGTTTAGCTTCAAAATAAAGATTTTAATTTGTACTATTGTACTACTATAGCTATTGTACTATTACTACTATGAGCCGGTGGCTGAGCGGACAGAACACTGGATGCGTGATCCTGTGGTCCCGGGTTCGATCCCGGGCACCGGCGAGAAACGATGGGCAGAGTTTCTTTCACCCTGATGCTCCTGTTACCTAGCAGTAAATAGGTACCTGGGAGTTAGTCAGCTGTCACGGGCTGCTTCCTGGGGGTGGAGGCCTGGTCGAGGACCGGGCCGCGGGGACACTAAAACCCCGAAATCATCTCAAGATAACATCAAGAAGATACTGAACAATGTAATTTTTATTACATTGTTTAGTAGCTTGTAAGAAGATGTTAAGTTTCGTGCAGTCTTTGAGTGGTCTTAGACACATGTGTACTATTGTACTACTGGCAGTTAAGAAGATAATTGACGGTATATAAGAGTCCGGTGTACATCAGGGAATGAGACATCACGGTAATACCCCTCCCCCCCTGTCCACCCCCGGGCATGTAAACAGTGAGAGGTGTAACCCGCTTCTTGGTGTATACTCCCAATTTTTACACAAGTCGTAGACTGTTCAGGACTAGAGTATTCTTGCTTGTTAGTCAGCAAGATGTTGTTGCTGCCTTAATAAACTTCCATATTATGATAGGCATTAAGCCCAAGACCAGACTTCTTACGGGATGAACTTCTCGGTGTGTCCAGCCTCTCGGTGTACAAACATTAAGTCCTGGACAATGTTCATTGCCAGCCCATCCTCCTGTTTTGATAGTAATTATAGGAAGGATAAGATACATATACCGACTTACAACGGAATTAGAAAATAGAAATCGGTACTATGAAATACAAACCGGAAAACGATTTTCTACTTATGTTGCAAAGACAAATTAAACTAACCAAACCTTACCTTCCACGGCCTAATACACACTATCTGAGATTTAATATAGTTCATATGTGTACTATACTATGCATAGGAAATTTAAAGTTTGTTTTTTGCTTAATTTTTATCGGACTATATAAAGTGAATAGTACTATCGAATTGCTCAGTACGTCAATAATTGTACTATGGTGCACACAGTTACAGAAAAGTACTATCTATGCTAGAAGATGGGTTGTCATTGTTCATAACCAATGTATTTTTGCAGGTTGGTCAGTAAGCAACTGTGGGAGGCCTTAATAATGCTACAGAGGCTGGAAGGTTTTAACTTCAGCACCAAACAAATTCCTTTATGATATTTGAATATATACAATATATATGCAGCGAATATACACAAAAAATATATTTAATGCAGGAGAATGTTTATGACTAAAGTATACTTACAAATTTTGAGTCTGTGATCAATGTTTCCGGCCACTATTTTACGTTAATACTTCTGTAATTTATATTATTATATCAATTAAACATATTATTTTACTGTTATGAATTACTGTTATTAGTTCTTATTAGTGTGAACTATTTTCCCCTTGACTGCAGGTTGGGACGTGCTGCTGGGCTCAGCTCCTCGTCAGTCCTCCCTCACGCAACTGCCATGAGTTGGTGAGTGTCTACGTCTCTCATTTACATTTTCTGAGCCACAACGACCTTTCCCTGTCTCCCAGTCCTCCCCACCATCCCCCCCCCTCAATCATCCCCTTGTCCTCCCAATCATTCCTCACTCCTCATCATTTTGTCCGCCCCACATTCCCCCACTCCCCTGTCACCTTGTCCTCCCCATCATTACCTATTCTCCTGTCCCCTCGTCCCCCCATCCCCAACTCTCCCATCCCTTCGTCCTCCCCACCATTACCCCCCTCCCTTGTCCTCTCGTCCTCCCCAACAAACCCCACTTCCGTCCCCTCGTCTTCCCCACCATTCCCCACTCCCTCGTCCGATGCATTTCGAAATGATCTGATGTTTCCATCAGAAAATTGGAAACATCAAATGATCTGATGTTCCCATCAATGAAATATAAGAAAAACAGTTAAAAAACGAAATGGAAAACAATGAAAAAATAAAAAATATACTACATTTTTCTCACAAAATCAAGATCTCACAAAATGAACGGTATGGTAAACATCACAGCTCAATTCCAACACAATGTCACTCAAAATAATTAAATCAAAATGAAAATAAATCGAAATCCTGGAAAATTCAGTTTGTCAATGCAATCTGAAACATTGAAATGGAAATGTTACATAAGTAGTATAGCATGTGTTGCTCTTACGTGCAACAGATGGTGCTGTTTCTTAAAAAAAAAAATGTTTCTTAAAAATTAAAAAAAAAAAAATGTCAATCAACTAATGTAGAGGTTCCTGAGACTTCTGGACTCTATCATATCTACACTTGAAGCTGTGTATGGAGTCAGCATCCACTACATCAGTTCCTAATGCATTCCATTTGTCTACTACTCTGACAATGAAAAAATTCTTTCTAACATCTCTATGGCTCATTTGGGCACTCAATTTCCACCTGTGTCCCTTAGTGCATGTGCCCCCCTGTGTTAAATAATCTGTCTTTATCTACCCTATCAATTCCTCTGAGAATCTTGTATGTTGTGATCATGTCCCCTCTAACTCTACTGTCTCCCAGTGATGTAAGGTTTAATTCCGGTAGTCTCTCCTCTTAGCTCATACCCCTCAGTTCGGGTACTAGTCTGGTGGCAAACCTTTGAACCTTTTCCAGGTTAGTCTTATGGTTGACTAGATATGGACGCCATGCTGGAGCCTCATACTCCAGGATTGGGCTGACATATGTGGTATATAACTTTCTGAAAGATTCCTTACACAAGTTTCTATAGGAGGTTCTCATGTTAGCTAACCTGGCATATGCCGCTGATGTTATCCTCTTGATATGAGCTTCAGGGGACAGGTCTGGCGTGATATCAACCCTCAGTTCTTTCTCTCTCTCTCTCTGACTCTTGCAGTATTTCATCTCCCAAATTATACCTTGTATCTGGTCTCCTGCTCCCTACACCTATCTTCATTTCATTACATTTGCTTGGGTTAAACTCAAACAACAGCTTGTTCGACCATTTCTTCAGTTTGTCTAGGTCTTCTTGAAGCCTCAAGCAGTCCTCCTCTGCCTTAATCCTTCTCATAATTTTGGCGTCGTCAGCAAACATTGAGAGGAATGAGTCTGTTCCCTCTGGGAGATCATTTACCTATATCAGATACAGGATAGATCCGAGTACAGATCCCTGTGGGACTCCACTGGTGGTGGTAGTGGTGGTGGTTGTGTGTGTGTGTGTGTGTGTGTGTGTATGTGTGTGTGTGTGTGTGTGTGTGTGTGTGTGTGTGTGTGTGTGTGTGTGTGTGTGTGTGTGTGTGTGTGTGTGTGTGTGTGTTTGTGTGTGGTGTGTGTGTGTGTGTGTGTACTCACCTAGTTGTACTCACCTGTGGTGATTGCGGGGGTTGAGCTCTGGCTCTTTGGTCCCGCCTCTCAACCGTCAATCAACAGGTGTACAGGTTCCTGAGCCTACTGGGCTCCATCATATCTTCACTTGAAACTGTGTATGGAGTCAGCCTCCACCACATCACTTCCTAATACATTCCATTTGTCAACAACTCTGACACTAAAAAAGTTCTTTCTAATATCTCTGTGGCTCATTTGGGCCATAGAGTGTGTGTGTGTGTGTATGTGTATGTGTATGTGTGTGTGTGTGTGTGTGTGTGTGTGTGTGTGTGTGTGTGTGTGTGTGTGTGTGTGTGTGTGTGTGTGTGTGTGTGTGTGTGTGTGTGTGTGTGTGTGTGTGTGTGTGTTTACTAGTTGTGTTTTTGCGGGGGTTGAGCTTTGCTCTTTCGGCCCGCCTCTCAACTGTCAATCAACTGTTTACTAACTTTTTTTTTTTTTTTTTTTTTTTTTTTTTTTCACACCACACACACACACACCCCAGGAAGCAGCCCGTGACAGCTGACTAACTCCCAGGTACCTATTTACTGCTAGGTAACAGGGGCACTTAGGGTGAAAGAAACTTTGCCCATTTGTTTCTGCCTCGTGCGGGAATCGAACCCGCGCCACAGAATTACGAGTCCTGCGCGCTATCCACGAGGCTACGAGGCCCCACTTGTGCGTGCGTGTGTGTGTGTGTGTGTGTACTCACCCAATTGTACTCCCCTAATTGTGCTTGCAGGAGTTGAGCTTTGGCTCTTTGGTCCCGCCTCTCAACCGTCAATCAACTGGTGTACAGATTCCTGAGCCTACTGGGCTCTATCATATCTACATTTGAAACTGTGTATGGAGTCAGCCTCCACCACATCACTTCCTAGTGCATTCCATTTACTAACTACTCTGACACTGAAAAAGTTCTTTCTAACGTCTCTGTGGCTCATATGGGTACTCAGCTTCCACCTGTGTCCCCTTGTTCGCGTCCCACCAGTGTTGAATAGTTCATCATTGTTTACCCGGTCGATTCCCCTGAGGATTTTGTAGGTTGTGATCATGACCCCCCTTACTCTTCTTTCTTCCAGTGTCGTAAGGTGCATTTCCCGCAGCCTTTCCTCATAACTCATGCCTCTTAGTTCTGGGACTAGTCTAGTAGCATACCTTGGGACTTTTTCCAGCTTCGTCTTGTGCTTGACAAGGTACGGGCTCCATGCTGGGGCCGCATACTCCAGGATTGGTCTTACATATGTGGTGTACAAGATTCTGAATGATTCCTTACACAGGTTCCTGAACGCCGTTCTGATGTTAGCCAGCCTCGCATATGCCGCAGACGTTATTCTCTTTATGTGGGCTTCAGGAGACAGGTTTGGTGTGATATCAACTCCTAGATCTTTCTCTCTGTCTGTTTTTTTTTTTTTTTTTGAGATATATACCAGAGTTGTTACATTCTTGTACAGCCACTAGTACGCGTAGCGTTTCGGGCAGGTCCTTAATCCTATGGTCCCTGGAATACGATCCCCTGCCGCGAAGAATCGTTTTTTCATCCAAGTACACATTTTACTGTTGCGTTAAACAGAGGCTACAGTTAAGGAATTGCGCCCAGTAAATCCTCCCCGGCCAGGATACGAACCCATGACATAGCGCTCGCGGAACGCCAGGCGAGTGTCTTACCACTACACCACGGAGACTGCAAACAGTTTCATTAAGTACTTCATCTCCTATTCTGTATCCTGTGCCTGGCCTCCTGTTTCCACTGCCTAGTTTCATTACTTTGCATTTACTCGGGTTGAACTTCAGCAGCCATTTGTTGGACCATTCACTCAGTCTATCCAGGTCATCTTGTAGCCTCCTACTATCATCCTCTGTTTCAATCCTCCTCGTAATTTTTGCATCGTTGGCAAACATTGAGAGGAACGAATCTATACCCTCTGGGAGATCATTTACATTTACCAGAAACAGTATAGGTCCAAGGACTGACCCCTGCGGGACTCCACTTGTGACGTCTCGCCAATCTGAGACCTCACCCCTCACACAGACTCGTTGTCTCCTGTTGCTTAGGTACTCCTCTATCCACCGGAGTACCTTCCCTTTCACTCCAGCCTGCATCTCCAACTTTCACACTAGCCTCTTGTGTGGCACTGTATCAAAGGCTTTCTGACAATCCAAAAATATGCAGGCTGCCCACCCTTCTCTTTCTTGCCTTATTTTTGTTGCCTGGTCGTAGAATTCAAGTAACCCTGTGAGGCAGGACCTGCCATCCCTGAACCCATGTTGATGCTGTGTTACAAAGTTCCTTCGCTCCAGATGCTCCACTAGTTTTTTTCGCACAATCTTCTCCATCAGCTTGCATGGTATGCAGGTTAGGGACACTGGCCTGTAGTTCAGTGCCTCCTGTCTATCCCCTTTCTTGTATATCGGGACTACGTTAGCTGCTTTCCAAATATCTGGCAGTTCCCCTGTTGCCAGTGATTTGTTATACACTATGGAGAGTGGTAGGCACAGTTCTCTTGCTCCTTCCTTTAGAACCCAAGGGGAGATTCCATCTGGGCCTATAGCCTTCGTCACATCCAACTCTAGTAAACACTTCCTTACTTCCCCGCTGGTAATCTCAAACTCTTCCAGTGGTTCCTGGTTAGCTATTCCCTCACTTACCTCTGGAATTTCTCCTTGCTCTAAGGTGAAGACCTCCTGGACCTCCTGTTTGTGTGTGTGTGTGTTTGTGTGTATACTCACCTAGTTGTATTAACCTAGTTATGGTTACGGGGGTTGAACTCTGGCTCTTTGGTCCCGCTTCTCAACTGTCAATCAACTGGTGTACAGATTCCTGAGCTTACTGGGCTCTATCATATCTACATTTGAAACTGTGTATGGAATCAGCCTCCACCACATTACTGCCTAATGCATTCCATCTGTTAACTACTCTGTCACTGAAAAAGTTCTTTCTGACGTCCCTGTGGCTCATTTGGATACTCTGTTTCCACCTGTGTCTCCTTGTACGCGTACCACCCGTGCTAAACTGTTTATCTTTATCTACCCTGTCAATTCCTCTGAGAATTTTGTAGGTTGTGATCATGTCTCCCCTTACTCTTCTATTTTCCAGTGTTGCGAGGTGCATTACCCGCAGCCTTTCCTTGTAACTCATGCCTCTTAGTTCTGGGACTAGCCTAGTGGCATACGTCTGAACTTTTTCAAGTTTCGCCTTGTGCTTGACAAGGTACGGGCTCCATGCTGGGGCCGCATTCTCCAGGATTGGTCTTACATATGTGGTATATAAGGTTCTGAATGATTCCTTACACAGGTTCCTGAAGGCAGTTCTGATGTTAGCCAGCCTCGCATTCGCTACAGATGTTAATCTTTTGATGTGGGCTTCAGGAGACAGGTTTGGTGTGATATCAACACGCAGATTTTTCTCTCTGTCCGTTACATGAAGGACTTCCTTCCCCATTCGGTATCCTGTGTCTGGCCTCCTGTTTCCACTGCCTTGTTTCATTACCTTACATTTACTCGGGTTGAACATTAATAGCCATTTGGTGAACCATTCATTCAGTCTGTCTATGTCATCTTGTAGCTTCATATTATCTTTCTCAGTCTTAATCCTCCTCATAATTTTTGCATCATCAGCAAACCATGAGAAAAATGATTATATACCATCTTGAAGATCATTTACATATATAAGAAACAGTATGGGTTCAAGAAATGAACCCTGTGGGATACCACTGGTGACGTCTCACTAATCTGAGGCCTCGCCCCTCACAATGACTCGCTGTCTTCTGTTACCTAGGTGCTCTCTTATCCAATGGAGTACCTTCCCTTTCACTCCTGCCTGCATCTCTAGCTTTCGCACTAGTCTCTGGTGTGGAACTGTGTCAAAGGCTCTCTGGCAATTTAAAAATATGCAGTCTGCCCATCCCTCTCTTTCATGTCTGATACGTTTCGCTTGATCGTAGACTTCAATTAATCCTGTGAGGCATGACTTATCTGATGCTTGTTGCCTGATCGTAGAATTCAATTAATCCTGTGAGGCATGATATGCCATCCCTGCAACCATGTTGGTGTTGTCACAAAGTTCCTTTGCTCCAGATGTTCCACTTGCCTTCTTCGCACAATTTTCTCCACTAACCTGCATGGTATGCAAGGTAATTAGGGATAATGGCCTGTAGTTCAGTGCTTCCTGTCTATCCGCCTTCTTGTATATCGGGACAACGTTCTCCGTCTTCCAAATTTTTGGTAGTTCACCTGTTACCAGTGATTTGTTATACACCGTGGAGAGTGACAGGCACAGTGCTTCTGCTACTTCCTCTAGTATCCATGGCGATATTCCATTCGGGCCTATAGCCTTTGTCATATCCAACTCTAGCAAAAGCTTCCTTAATTACATCCCCACTGGTAATCTCAAATTCCTCTAATGGTACTTGGTTAACTATTCCTTCCCTTAGCTCTGGAACTTCTTGCTCCAATGTGAAGACTTCCTGGAATTTCCTATCGAGTTCCTCGCACTCTTCTTTGTCGTTTGTAGTGAATCTGTCTGCCTGTATCCTCAGTTTCATTACCTGTTCCTTTACTGTTGTCTTTCTCTAGATGTGGCTATATAGCTATTTGGGTTGGGTCTTAGCCTTGCTTGCTATGTCGTTTTCATATTGCCCTTCTGCCTCTCTTCTTACCTTAACGTATTCATTTCTGGCTCTCTGGTTTCCTTCTCTGTTCTCAGGTGTCCTGTTGTTTCTATAGTTTCTCCATGCTCATTTACTTTCTTTTTTAGCTAGCTTACATCTCTGATTAAACCATGGGTTTCTCATTGCATTGCATTTTTTACCTTTGGGCCGGCGTGGATGAGTCCAAGATCAGCTCTGTTGTTGCTCTAGATATAACAGGAGCCTTTGATCGGGTCTGGCACTCTGGATTAGCAGTGAAGCTTTTAGCTTTAGGCATTGTAGGCTCCATCTTAGTGTTATTAAAAGACTACCTTCAAGAACGAACCCTAAGGGTAGTCCTCAATGGAGCAGAATCCGATAGCCACTCAATTGGTGCCAGCGTTCCACAGGGTAGTGTGCTTGGTCCTCTGCTGTGGAATGTTTATTTCAACGATCTACTTCATCTCATTCCTGAAGCTCAAGCCTATGCTGATGACTGTACTCTAACCTTTACATACAGAAAGGAGGAAATGCTAACTGCTGCAAGAATCATTAATCACGAACTTTCAACAATTTTACCTGGGGTAGGAGATGGCAGGTCACATTTGCGGCTGAGAAGACTCAAACGATGATGGTAACTAGACTGCACATGGCGAATCGGACGGAACTACAAATGGGCGGCAAATCCCTAGAGTTCACAGAAGAAATTGACATCTTGGGAATGACGTTTGACTCTTCAATGACAATGAAAAGCCATGTGCTATACCTAGCTAAGAAGGCAGCCAGGAAACTTACAGCACTATGGCGCATCTCATATCTTCTTGACAGCAAGGGATGCAAAACTTTATATGAAGCACAAGTTCGATCACATCTAGAGTATGCACCCCTTTCCTGGATTGCCTGCCCCCCATCTTTCGTCAGACTGTTGGACAAAGTAGAGAGACGGTCTAGAAGGCTTATCTATAGTCTTGACCAAGTCTGGTGGGAACGGTCTGAACATCAGAGCCTGCAACACCGTCATGACGTTATATAGAGCTTTTCATTTGCTAACTGCTGAGACACTGAAAAAAAATATTTTTAATATCTCTGTGGCTCATTTTAATTCTAAACTTCCACCTGTGTCCCCTTGTACAAGCTCCACCCATGCTAAATAGTTTGTCTTTGTTCACCCTGTATATTCCTCTGAGAATCTTGTCGGTGGTGGTCATGTCTAACCTATATCTTCTGTCTTTCAGGGACGGGAGATTAAATTCCCGTTGCTTTTCCTCATAACTCATACCTCTCAGCTCTGGCACTAGTCTAGTGGCTTACATCTAAATTTCCTCTAACTTTGTCATGTACTTAACTAAGTATGGCCTCCAGGCTGAAGCTGCATACTTCAGGATTGGTCTGATTTATGTGGTATACAAGGTCCTGAACGATTCCTTATATAAGTTTCTATTGGCAGTTCTTACGTTGGCCAATCTAGCATACGCCGCTGATGATATCCGTTTAATGTGGGCTTCCAGAGATATGTCCGGCGTGGTATCAAATCCTAGAGCTTTCTCTCTACTGGACTCTTGAAGTATTTGACCTCTCAGATGGTATATTGTGTTTAGCCTCCTGCAAAATTAACCTAGTTTCATTACATTACACTTAGTTGAGTTAAACATGAGTAGTCATTTTCTAGTCTATTCCTCCAATTTGTCCCGATCATCTTGTAGTCTGTCTGTCTTCCTCTGTCCTGATTTTTCTCATAATTTGTGCATCGTCAGCAAACATTGAGTGGAATGAGTCAGTAGCAATGTCCTCTGGGAGATCGTTTATAAATATCAGAAACAGAATTTGTCCATGTACAGAACCCTGTGTTACTCTCTCACTCTCTCTCTCTCTCACTCTCTCTCTCTCTCACTCTCTCTCTCTCTCTCTCTCTCTCTCTCTCTCTCTCTCTCTCTCTCTCTCTCTCTCTCTCTCTCTCTCTCTCTCTCTCTCTCTCTCTCTCTCTCTCTCTCTCTCACTCTCTCTCTCCCTCTTTCCCCCACTCTCTCTCTCTCTCTCTCTCTCTCTCTCTCTCTCTCTCTCTCTCTCTCTCTCTCTCTCTCTCTCTCTCTCTCTCTCTCTCTCTCTCTCTCACTCTCTCTCTCCCTCTTTCCCCCACTCTCTCTCTCTCTCTCTCTCTCTCTCTCTCTCTCTCTCTCTCTCTCTCTCTCTCTCTCTCTCTCTCTCACTCTCTCTCTCCCTCTTTCCCCCACTCTCTCTCTCTCTCTCTCTCTCTCTCTCTCTCTCTCTCTCTCTCTCTCTCTCTCTCTCTCTCTCTCTCTCTCTCTCTCTCTCTCTCTCTCTCTCTCTCTCCCTCACTCTTAAATTAAACAAAACAACATTTTAACTGTTGTTAATTTTCTTGTTGATATTTTGTATCATGTGTAAATACCTTGTAGCATCTTAGAGGAGTAACTAACAGTAAATCCCTAAGATACTCCTTATCCACTGGAACACCTTATCTTTTACTCCTGCTTGTTTGTCCAACTTTTGTAACACCCTCTTATGAGGTACTGTGACAAAGGTTTTCTGACAGTCTAAGAAAATGCAGTCTGCCCACCCTTCGCTGTCTTGTCTAATTTTTATCATCTGGTCATAGAATTTTATTAAGCCTGTGAGGCACGATTAACTATCCCTGAACTCATGCTGGTGGTGTATAACAAAGCGCCTTCTCTCCAGATGTTCTAGAAGCTTTTTCCTCGCGATATTCTTCATCACTTTGCATCGCATACAAGTTAGGGAGTCTGGCTTGTAGTTCAATGCCTTTTGCCTGTCACACTTTTTGTATATTTGCATTACACCTGCACTAGTGCACTACGAGCTTTCTGGTAATCTAATTTAATAGGTTTCCAGTCTCATGTTTCCAGTGACCAATTATACCCCCCACACATAATGGTTCTGAACCCCTCATTTTGTATCCATGTTGAGAATGTGAAAGGCCCAACAGCCTTTGTCACATTCACCTCCAAAATATTCCTTTTGACCGCATCACTGGTGAGGTCACATATCCCCCAATGTTGCTTGGTTTAGCGCCTTCTCTTGCAGTACAGGGACTTATCCTTGACTTATTGTGAGGACCTCCTGGTATCTCTTAAGACACTGAAGTTCTTCATGAGTTCTTCCCACACCTCCTTATCATTCTTTGTGTATCTATTCTCCCCTTTTCTCAGTTTCATCACTTGTTCCTGTACTGCTTTTTCCTCCTGATGTGGCTCATTAATAATTTTGGTTGGGTTTTGGCTTTACTTGCGATGTTATTTTCATACTATTTTTCTGCTTCTCTCCTCATTCTGAGATACTCATTCCTGACCTTCTGGTATCTCTCCCTGCCCTCTGATGTTCTCTTATTTCTGAAGTTTCTTTACGTTCTTTTTCCTAATTGCTTTGCTTCTTTACATGCCTGATTGAACCATGGATTCTTGTGTTGCTTGTAATTGTTCTCCTTTTGGGCCAGGATAAACCTGTATGCAGCTTCCTGGCATTTCTGGGTGACGTAATCCATCATATCTTGTTCAGTCTTTTCTCTGAGTTCTGTTCGTATAGAATTTCTATTAAGAAATTCATTATCTTCTCATTGTTAATTTTTCGGTAAGCCTTTCTTGCCCTTTTTGATCCCTTCCTTGGATAGGTTATCCCTACTTCCACCAGATAATTAAATATCAGAATGATGTGATCATCCATTTCCATGAGGGCTACTAATTTGACTTCCCTTATGTCTGGTCGAATATCAGGTCGAGTCTAGCTGGTTCGATGTTTTCCTCATTGGGTCACTTGTGGGTCACTTGACATGTTGGCTCAGAAAGTTCCTTGTTGCTGCATCCAGTGGTTTAGCTCTCCATGTATCTGCACCTTCATGTGGTTCTCTTTTCACCCAGTCTATCTTTCCATGGTTGATGTCCCCCATGATTAAAAGTCTGAATCCATTCCTGCAGGCAACTGAAGCTGCTTTCTCTCTATTCTATTAATGGTTGCCATATTGTTCCTATCAAACTCCTGTCTGGGTCTTATATCATTTAAATAGGGGTTATAAATTACTGCTAATATTATTTTTTGTCCTCCCTTTGTCACAGTTCATGTTATGTTGTCTCTGAATCATTCACAACCTAGGATATCCATCTCTTCGAAACTCCAATCATTCCTAATCAGCAGGGCCACTCCACCTATTCTCTCTTCCCTTCCTTCCTTACTATACAGTAATCCGGCAGAAACACTGCATTTGTTATAATGCCTGACAATTTTGTTCCTGCGAGTGATAGTGTACTCACCTAGTTGTGTTTGCGTTGGTTGAGCTTTGGCTCTTTGGTCCCGCCTCTCAACCGTCAATCAACTGATGCACAGATTCCTGAGCCTATTGGGCTATATCATATCTTCTCTTGAAACTGTGTATGGAATCAGCCTCCACCATATCACTGCCTAATGCATTCCACTTCTTAACTACTCAGACACTGAAAAAATTCTTTCTAACGTCCTTATGGCTTATTTGGGTACTCAGTCTCCACCTTTGTCCCTTTGTTCGCGTACCACCCGTGTTTAAAAGTTTATCCTTATATACCCTGTCAATTCCTAAGAGAATTTTGTAGATAGTGATCATGTCTCCCCCTACTCTTCAGTCTAGTGAGGTGCATCGCACGCAGCCTTTCCTCGTAACTCCTGCCTCTTAGTTCTGGGACTAGCCTAGTGGCATACCTCTGAACTTTTTTCAGCTTCGTCTTGTGCTTGACAAGGTACGGGCTCCATGATGGGGCTGCATGCTCCATGATTGGTCTTATATATGCTGTGTACAAGGTTCTGAATGATTCCTTACACAGGTTCCTGAAGGCTGTTCTGAAGTTAGTCAGCCTTGCGTAAGCCGCACATGTAATTATTTTTATGTGGGCTTCAGGAGACAGGTTTGGTGTGATATCAACTACTAGATCTTTCGCTCAGTCCGTTTTATGAAGTACTTCATTTCCCATTCGGTATCCTGTGTCTGGCCTCCTGTTTCCGCCGCCACGTTTCATGACCTTGCATTTACTTGGGTTGAACTGTAGTTGCCATTTGTTGGACCATTCATTCAGCTGTCATCTTGTAGCCTCCTACTATCTTCTTCTGTTTTAATCCTTCTCATAATTTCTGCATCATCATCAAACAATGAGAGGAGGGATTCTGTACCCTCTAGGAGATCATTTATATATGTCAGAAGCAGTACAGGTCCAAAGACTGAACCCTGCGGGACGTCTCGCCAATCTGAGGCTTCACCCTTCACAGAGACTCGCTGTCTTCTGTTGCGCAGGTATTCCCTTATCCAATGGAGTACTTTCCCTTTCACTCCTGCCTGCATCTCCAGCTTTTTTACTTGCCTTTTGTTTGGTACTGTGTCAAAGGCTTACTGGCAATCCAAAAAATGCAGTCTGCCCACCTCTCTCTTCCTTACCTGATTTTCGTTGCCTGGTCGTAGAAGTCAATTAATCCTGTGAGGTAGGACTTGCCATTCCTGAACCCATGTTGATGCTGTGTTACAAAGTTCTTTCGCTCCAGATGATCCACAAGCTTTTGTCGCACACTCTTCTCCATCAGCTTGCATGGTATGCAAGTTAGGGCAACTGGCCTGTAATTCAGTTCACCTTCCTGGGATAGGTTTGGCATGATAACAACTCCTAGGCCTTCCTTTCTCCCAGATTCTTGAATGATATCATGTCCCTAATGAAATATCAGGTCAGGTCAGGTCAGGTCAGGTCAGGTCAGGTCTTGTTTCAGGTCTCTTGCTCCCTACACCTATCTTCATTACTTTGTATTTTCTCGAATTAAACTCCTATAGCCATTTGATGGACTATTCCGTCAGTTTGTCAAGTTTATTTTGAAGCTTCATGGTGTCTTTCTGTCTACTGTCTTCCTTCTTACTTTTCATAATTTTAGCATCATCAGCAAACAAAGACAGGAATGATTCTAAAACCTCTGAAAGATCATTTAGGTATATCAAAAACAGAAAAGATCCGAGAACAGAACCCTGTGGTACTCGGCTAGTGACATCATGCTATCCTCAGACCTCACCCCTCACAGTAACTCTCTGTTTCCTATAGATAAGGTTCTCCCATATTCCCTGGAGAACCCTACCAGTTATTCTTGCCTGTTTCTCCAACTTATGCACCAGCATATGGGGCACTATGTCAAAGGCATTCTCATAGTCCAAGAAAGCACAGCCTTCCCACCTTTCTCTTTCTTGGTTAATCTTTGTCACCTGATCGTAAAATCCTATTAGACCTGTGAGACAAGATCTGCCATTCTGAACCCATGTTGGTGGGTAGTCTCTAAGTCCCTTCTCTCCAGATATGCTATTTTTTCGTCACGATCTTCTCCATCGCTTTGCATGATATACAAGTTAGGGACACTCTTGTCTGTCAAAAGTTCAGTCCCTCTTGTCTGTCACTTTTTTCGTATATTAGGACAGAGACAAGCAAAGTGCTTCTGCAAACTCTTTTGGATCGATGAAGAGATTCTGTCAAGTCCAACATCCTTTCTCATGTCCAGATCCAACAGGTACCTCCTAACTTCATCTCTGGCAATTTCGAACCCTTCCAAAGCTGCCTGGTTTGTTACCGTATCTCTTAGTTCGGGGACCTCACCTCGTTCTATTGTTAAAACCTCCTGGAATCTCTTGTTGATTTCTTCACACACCTCTATTGTTCTCTGAATGACCGCTTTCATTTTCATCATTTGTTCTTTCACTATTGATTTCCTTCTGATGTGATTGTGGAGCAGTTTTGCGTCGGTATTGACTTTATTTGCTATGTCATCTTTATACTGTCTCTGTGCTTCTCTTCATACACTGAGGTATTCATTCTTGGCCCTCTGGTATCTTAACCTGCTCTCTGTTCTTCTGTTATTTCTGCAGTTGCCCACGCACTTGCATCTGAGTGCCTTCCTTCCTCAAGTGCCTGGTTAAATAGCGGATTCCTCTTTTGCTTATTATTCCTTACTTTATGAGCGGCAGAAACATATTTACTCCCTCTTGACATTTTTGAGTGATGTAATCCATCATGTCTTGCACAGACTTTTCTCTGAGTCTTGTTTCTTATGGTATTTATGTTAGGAACTTTCTCATCTCCTCATAGCTTTCGTTTCGGTATGTTAGCCCTATTCTTTACGTTTTTTTTTTTTTTTGGGGGGGGGGGGGGGGGGGGGAGATTACCCCTACCTCCATCAAATTCTCAGATGATAGTACAGTGTGAACACTTCCAACACTGACATTCCATGGAGCATCAAAATTAACTTCCCTTATGTCCGACTCATTCAGGGTGAATATCAGATCGAGTCTAGCTGGATCATACTCCTTAGTGTGTGTGTGTGTGTGTGTGTGTGTGTGTGTGTGTGTGTGTGTGTGTGTGTGTGTGTGTGTAATTACCTAAGTGTAATTACCTAAGTGTAGTTACAGGATGAGAGCTACGCTCGTGGTGTCCCGTCTTCCCAGCACTCTTTGTCATATAACGAAAAACACGAGAGTGAAGTGTACAACTTTAGAACACTTTCCCACCAGGAGACTCGAACCCTACCAGCACAGAAGCCTTCCAGCAACTGGCATAACAGGTACGCCTTAACCCGCTCCACCACCAGCTCAGACCCCTTAAAAAAATACGAAGAAAGCAGAAATGGTGGGAAATCGAACGCTCGTCAACATGTGTAGGATATCATCTTAGTAAATGCGGTCATTAACAGTACATTAACATTAACATTAACAGATTCGTGTGTGTGTGTGTGTGTGTGTGTGTGTGTGTGTGTGTGTGTGTGTGTGTGTGTGTGTGTGTGTGTGTGTGTGTGTGTGTGTGTGTGTCTGTTTCATTTTGTGTGTTTAGAATATATCTTATATATAAGAAGCGTCTTCTTATGTTTAGCACTCCTTTTGTGTTATAGGAAGCGGCAGACGAGAGTTCCCAGGCTGTGAAGCAACTTCCTGAGTACGTTGCTGGCGAGGTGAGTAACACTTCCACTCTACTATCATTAATATATTTTTTTTAGTACCTTCTGTTCAGCAGTTTCTGCTTCGAACTTGCAATAAAAAAATTCTTTTCCCAGCACAATCTTAAAAATTTGCTCCATTATAGGAGAGTACTAATCACGTGATCAAAGAATGCATATAAAAACTCGGAAACTTTGCAATAGAGAGACAAGGAAAGGATTCTGATCTTTCGTCGGGCGTCAGTGTTACACTGAGAGGGGATCTCTTGGAATCATTATATTTTATATTTATAGATTTCTTATTGCTGTGGAGTGATGAATGACGGTCTTACAGATGTATATGAATAATTAATACATATGACAAGGCAAAGTTTGGTGCATCTTGAATGGCTAAAAATAATAGTTTAGTCCTGACAAAAATGCAAATTGTTGTGCTAAGCATATTATATTTATGATCAGAAACATGTAGTTTGGTCCCTGATTGTGTTATAATCTATATTTTAAAGCTTAAACGCGGGGAAGCAATTTCAAGTAAACTTAGGTTTTTCATGCATAATATAAGAGGAGACTTCCTTCACGGAATTTGCATCGCCAGAGATCACAGAAAAGTGATTCATGGTATACTTTACCTTGAGGTTACCTTGCGTTCGTTCCAAGGAGCAACGTTCCTGCGGCCCGATCTCTCACGAGGCCTCCTAGTTGGTGATCTGGATAACAAGGCTGTTAGACGCAGCTGTTCACAGCCTAACGTATGAATCACAGCCCGATTTTGAGGTTTTCATTTAAGGAGTTTACCAAATTTTATTTTGTACTCTCAAATAGTTCATCTAGTTGTGCCCTTTATGTTAAGAGAGAAAACTGAAAAGTCTAGAGCGCTTGATAATGAAAGAATTCTCTCCCTCCTTTCCCCCCGTCCCAAACCCAAATCCTTATCCTGACCCTATCCATGTGCTATATAGTCGTAATTGCTTGGCGCTTTTCCCTTATAGTTTCCCTGATATTTTTCCCAACTTCTCAGCTTATATATTTCACCTTTTCAACAGGGCTATTTTGTACGCATGTCATGCCTCCCTGTCTCATGTGGTGTTATTTCAATGGGGAACCAATGCCCGTAATATGTTCCGACTGTAAGTTACTATAAATCTCTTTTGCCTGCTCTCTAGAGAAGTGGAATTAAAGTGGTAGTGGCATGTTTTAGTCATTGTGATAGTTGTGGTGATTGTGGTGTATGTTAGTCGTTGTGGTAGTGAGAGTTGTTGAGGAACAAATTAGTCGTTTTGATAGATTCTTAATTTTGCAAAAATAGTAAAAACATCAACTAGCATTTATCCCCGCCCCCCTTCCTATGGCGCAGTCTCTATTTTTTTTTGTTTGAGAGAGAGAGAGATATATATACATATATACAAGAGTTGATACATTCTTGTTCAGACACTAGTATGCGTGGCGTTTCGGGCAGGTCCCTGGAATACGACCCCCGCGAAGAATCGTTGTTACAACCAAGTACCCATTTTACTGTTGAGTTAAACAGAGGCTACAGTTAAAGATTTGCGCCCAGTAAATCCTGCCCGGCCAGGATACGAACCCATGACAAAGCGCTCGCGGAACGCCAGGCGAGTGTCTTACCACTACCCCACGGAGATTGGTAAATATGTAGTTTGCTGTAATATTGAAAAGAAAGAAGTTAAACACAGCGACGTCGTCGTCTCTTCATTTTCTGATGTGTGGTTTGGTCATCAATAATATACAGCTTGTGTGATTTTGATAAAAATAAATATTTCTGTGACGTTACAGATGCCGCATGAACTGACCCTTTTGTCTTTCTTCTTTTCCGTCGATGGATTACAGGAGATGCTGGTGAAGGCCCAGGTGCCGCATGTGGAGAAAGGGGTCTTCGAGTTCTACCTCTGCCCTAAGACAGGCCCCGGGGATGAAGACTGCCTCATGAGGTGATACATCAAGTCTTTCTAGGCATAGTCCCCCACAGTTAGAATATTCACATACAGTTTGATAGAAAGACAAATGTCATTACAGTCAAGCAGTGTTAGATACAACTTGGAGTTTATATCACGAATAATTATAATGTATATATTTTCTTACAAAATTTCTTTAATATATTTGGTAAATTTTCATAACTTTCATTACAGAAAAGCCAAATTTATTTAATTTCTAACTCTTGAATTAAATTTAATCACGATTAACAAGTTTAAACTGTTTATTGCTTTACTTGCTTATTTACTTTGATCATGTGTTTGTACGCGAGTTGAAATATTTTATTTAACGGATATTTCTCCAAAAAGTCATTTTATGTAGGTTTCTGAGACATGATCTAACTTCACTTTAATGACATGACGCGCAGGTGGCCCTTGGAGATATCCGGGGTGGAAGGCCGTCAGTATAAGATGGATAAGAATACCCAGGGAGGAGAGTACAATATACCTCTCATCATACCTGCCCACTTCACCTGTGATTCCTGCACTCTTCAGGTGAGTAGTCTACATTTTAGCTGTTATCCTAGTTCTCTTCACTAGCATTCTCTCTTTCATGGTCTCTTCTTTGAAAATAACACACGCTACATATTATTGATGACCAAACCACACATCAGAAAATGAAGAGACGACGACGTCGCTGTGTTGACTCTAACTTCTTTCTTTTCAATGGAAAATACTACTTTCAAACTTTGGAGGTCTCTGCTCGCCTGTGCTGACGTGGCGTTACGATGGGGGTCCCTCTACCCCCTGTCGTCCGGGCTCAGTCTGTGGTGCTAGAGTTCTCTGTGCGGGCTGGTTACCCGGAGATTGCCCTGGCTTGTGAAATGCTCTCTGTCCCTGTGTTTGCGATTTATGGGGTCGAGTTGGTAACGGCGCGTAGGGCAATTGTGAAGTTCGCAGAGGAGGTGGCATATCGCGATTTTCTCCGGCCATACGAGGGGCGGACACTAACCCTGCCGGATGGTGCGGGCACTGTAACCCTCTCGGATAGAAGTGGTGCACTTACTTACATCAGTGTGCATGGGGCTCCCTTGGAGTTTCCAGAGGCTCTGCTACGGCGGTATTTCGGCTGGTTTGGCGCAGTTGTTAGTGTGAGGGTGAACGTGGTGTCTTCTAGTCCTCTTAAGGCTGTGAGGTCTAAAATTCGCACCCTGGGCATGAGACTTTGGGCGGATATTCCGTCCTCTGTGCGCCTTATGGGGTACAACGTTCGGGTGTTTTACGCCCGTCAGCCGCGGACGTGTTATCGTTGTGGTCTTTTGGACCATCAGGCTGTTGACTGTTCTGCGCCTGCTGTTGCACCAGTGAATCTCTTCAGTGAGGAGGATTTTCCGCCCCTTCCTGTGGGGGATGATTCGGTGGGTGTGGACGTCTCTTCGGCTGAGGAGGTGCTCTCTGTATCAGCTGTTGCTCCGCCTGTTGCGCCCCCTGTTGTTGCCGCATCTCCTCCGGAGGTTGTGTCCTCGCCTAGTGCTTAGCCTGCTCCGGCTGGTGTCCCTGAGCCTCTTCCATCTGCCGTTTGCTCGGACCCCTCGTCTTCCAGTTCTTCCTCTGCTGTGTCTGTCCCGGTCCCTACACCCTCGCCGTCTGTTCCGGCTGTGCTGGGAGCTGGGGTGGATCCGGCATTCCCTCCTGTGCCTGGCCTGGTGCCCTGTGTGGTTGAGGATGCTGCCGTACTGCGGCGTGCGTCGGTTCGCTAGGCTGGTGCTGCGCGGGTCGCTGAGTCTGCCTCCGGGTCTGATGATGTGCGGCCCGAGCCTAAGCGTTCCCGGCGTTCTTCTGCGTGGGCTGAAGTTGGCGACTTCGACGAGTGTCGTCCTTCCGTTGACGGTGGGGTGGCTCCGGATGTGGTGCACACTACGGTGGTGGCGGAGGTACACTTGCCTGAGGATGCCGGTGCCGGCGTTTCGGCCTCCCCTCCTGGTCTGGTGTCCGAGGGTCCTGCTTCAAGTGTGTTGCCTGCGTGAGGTGGCTCCGGTTCTTCGTGGGGAGTGGTTCCCCCTGCTGTGGTTGGTGGTGAGCGGGGTGGCCTGGTGATGGTGTTGCGAAAGGATGCTCGCTCTGAGAGTTCTGTGGCCCCTTCCTCGTTACCCGTTTCCTCGGCAGCGGTCTTGCCGCCTCTTCCGTCTCTAGAAGTCTCTTCTGTGTCTCCTGCGGTATCCATGGAGATGCTACAGTCTCGTCGTCCGGCCACTGCTCCTATGTGTGCGACTTCGTGGCAGTCTCGGCGGCCCTCGTCCGCTTCTCCAGTGTCGTCTGCTTCCTCGATGGGCGTGGATGGCGCTCCCCGGCCTCGTTATGCGACTTGCGTCAGTGACCTCGGGCGTTGGCCGATGCCGCCCGATATAGATGTTCCTGAGTTTATGATACCCCCTCGGGCAAGGGGGATCAAAAACCCTATCGACCTTGAAGATTTGGTCTGGGAAGCTTACAAGGCGAAGTATCCTTCCGATGATTTCCCGGAGAAGTACATTTCTCACCCTGTTCCTCGCAAATGATTTCTATGTTTCTTGTTGTGTACGGTGCGGATGGGGTGTGTGTGTGTGAGTGGGTGGGGTGGGTTTTGTTTCCCAGTTCCTGCGTGCTCCGGTGTACGTTGTAGGTTTTCTTTGTATGGCTGGTGGGTGGGTGTGCGGTTCCTGTGTATTTGTGTGGATGTCGTATGCGCTTATGTATGTCATATTGTGTGCCCTTCAGGCTGTTGGCGAGTGCTCTTTGTTCGGTTGTGCCATTTTGTTTTGCCTTCCGTTTGTTATGGCGTGCTTTACCTGTTGTACGTGTTTGCTCTTTATGTTTTGTTTGGGATGTATTGTGTTTGTACTGTTATGTTCCCTGTTGTGCCTTTGATGTATGTTTTGTTTTATGCCGCTTTTGTTTTGTGATGTTATTGTGCTAGTTTGCCTTTGTAATATATTTTGCCATTGTTTTACATTATACCTTGTATGCCATTGTATTATACCTTGTTGTATGCTGTATTTTTCTGTCTTTATCGTGTTTGTGGTTTATTGTGACATGCTGTCGGCCCTTCTGGCCGGTGGTCTATTGTGTTCTTTTGTTCTGTTCTGTATTCTGTGTTTTTTTATTGTATTTAAGTTGCATGCTTTGCATGTAAAAAAAAAATAAAAAAAAAAAAACTTTCAAACTTTGGGCGTTGCTATGGGTTCCTCTCTCCCCTCTCCTTGCCAGTCACTATATGGAGCATCTCGAAGCTGTTCTTCCTACTATTAATACTCGTTCTTCTCTCTGGCTTCGTTAAGTTAATGATGTTTTTGCTTTATGACCTTATGGTCCTTGTCATTTCCAACCTTTTTTTTATCTTCTCTCTTGACAATCTGGCTCCTTCTATTATTTGCATAGCTGATTGGGAATCAAAGTCTCTCATTCCTTTCTAGATGTTCATGTTCACAGATCTGGGACTAGGTTATCTTGCTCTGTTTAACGCAAGCCTTCGCACAGTGATATGTACATTCACTTCTTTCTTAATATTCCCCCCTTTTATTGAGAAAAGGAATCTCGTTTAACTCTTCCAGGTCCTAGCATCAGTAACCCGCAGTTTCTTGATTATGAAATTTACTTTATTTACATGTATCTCTCGCCTTGGATATCTTACATTATATCAACTGTGGCTATTCTGAAGCTAAACTAAATATTACACTAGTAACACTGCTCTACCTTCATGTCATATCTGAACTCAAAAATATCACTAATGCCTTTCGTTTTCTTGATTTAAACTCACCTTTTCGACAAACTAACACACGCAAGTAACCTGGTTCACACTGCTCCTCCTGCGTCTAATGCTGCTGGTGTCTACTCTATTTCCTACTCCTCTTGTCCTCTCCGATACTTTGTGAAACTAGGTGTTCACTAAATGAAAGACTTAATATACACGAAAGAACTGTAGGCATAAACACTGCTCTATTCTGTAGTGTTAGGGACTCTAATCATGCTATTGATTGGTCTTCTAAAATAATCTTTAATAATGCCTCTACTCTTCACAAACGCCATCTTGTTGACTCTGCTTTGATACAAAATACTCCCAACATGATTACTAATCCTAGCGTGTTGCTGTTGACTCTTCCCTGTCACAATACATACCTAAATATTCCAACCTTCTTAACAAACGTGACCAGACTTAACCTTTGCCCCTTTCTTGTTGACTAGACCATACACTAGAAGGTGAAGGGACGACGACGTTTCGGTCTGTCCTGGACCATTCTCAAGTCGATTGTCAATCGACTTGACTATCAACATACTTCAGCCACGTTATTGTGACTCATCACCTGCATTTGCCCCTTTCTCTTATTCTTTCCCCATTTTCCTATTCTTACCTTACTTTTATTCTCATCCTATTCTTACCTTTAATCTTACTCTTACCTTTTTATCTTACCTCCATCTATTCTTACCTTTTTCTCTTACCTTCATATTATTCTTACCTTTTTCTCTTTCCTTCATCTTAATCTCACCTTCTTATTATTCTTACTGTCATCTTATTCTTTCCTTCATCTTATTCTTACTTTCATCGATTTCTTACCATTTTCCTTATTCTTACCTTCATCTTATTCATACATTCATCGTATTCTTAGCATTTTCTTATTCGTACCTTCATCTTATTCTTACATTCATCGTATCCTTACCTTTTTCTTATTCTTATTCTTACCTTCATCTCATTCTTACCTTCCTTTTCTTCTCATCCTATTCTTACCTTTCTTCTTATTCTTGCCTTCTACTCTTACCTTTTTTCTCATACATGTTCCTCACTTCTCATTCACTCTCTTACCTTATTTATTTGTTTGTCCCTTCGTCTCTTCTATCACACGACTGGATAATGGTTCAGGACGGACCAAGACGTCCATTCTTCATTTTCTGATGTGTAGTGTGGTCATCATATCTTCAACCACGTTATTGTGATTCATCGTATGTTTATATATTATTCACATCATTTATTATTATGATTGTTGCCTTGAGAAGGATTCGAACCTGCACACTGGGCACTCCCATGCTCACACCTAAATCCACTTAATAACGATATTCTCTAAATCAAAGAAACCTGGTACTCCTCTGAATCTAGGTGTCCTGAGGCTTCCACTGAAGCCAAATAGGGGTTTCAATCATTACCCATATGCACTCTGGCTGTGGTATAGGAGTTCTACCTCCCACACTTCTCTTCCAATACACAAAGATATCACATTGATGTGATTTGTGATTCGTGATTTCAATCCCAGGTTTCATTGCTTTTGAGGATGTCGTTGTAAAATGATTTAAAACATGTGCTTGGGAGTACCCAGTGTGCAGGTTCGAATCCTCCTCGTGGCGTCTACTGATTGTCTTATTGATGCATCACGTTTATGAGATTTTTTGTGCATTATGGTTGCTATTAAACAAATATTTCTTTAGTTATTGTTGTTTGCTTGTTGCAAGCTTCAAGTACACGTTTTTTCTGTACAGTTATCGGCAACAATGTTAATTTTGCCTTAAGCTGTATATAATTTTTATGAATATGGTTCATTTATAGCTCACTAGTCATCTATTCTGTAGACGACTATAAGTCACTGTTTCACACAGTGGAGATGTTACCGCATGAAAAGCATCTTGTTTTATTCTCAAGTTGCCATAAGGCCTTGGCTAACTGTTAAGAGTACAGTTGCATCCCAGCAATTGGTTATCTCAGGTAAACTCGAGTAGCCCATCTTAGGACTCCTTAGGACCCGTCTTACAACAATCTGAGAAGAGGTTGTATGGTATGATTAAACCAATGATCAAAGTCCCTGAGAGTTACGTAAAATCACCACAAGGCCCAAACCAAATCTAGTAATGGGTTTGATCAATTACATGAATGTGAAAAAACTAGCATAATTACACCTCAAGACTCCAGGAAAATAACCTTCCTAGTCATACCGGCAGCATAAGATAACATAATTGTGCAGTACCTCTTCTTCTTCTTCTTCTCAGGACTGATATTTTCACTTTTATTTAATGGGTTATGCAATGGGAAAAGTTTCCAATTTATCGATTACTTCTCACGACTCTCTGTGATATAAAAAACACAGACATCTTGTAAAAAAAAAGATTTACTCCATCAAGTTGCTGGTTCCGTTTATTTCTGGCGAACCTATCGTTTTTCCAAGTCTAATGTAATCTAGTTTTTTAATAAATGTCCAAAGTTCGAAAAAAAGTTATTATTTTTTTTAAATTGGTGGAAAATGATGAACACTTCTTTGCTACCTATAGCATCGGCAGAATTATAAATCTTCGCCTCATCTCAAGACATGAGATGTCTCATCTCAAGACATAAGATGTCTCATCTCAAGACATGTGATGAGGATGTAGACAGGAGGCATATGAAATTTAGAGTACTCTGTTATCTGTGAAGAGAAAAGATAAGGTGGGTACATGATTATAGGAAAGATAATTCTACGGTCTCGCTCAAACAATTCCTTTCCCAATTTATATTTCATCAAAATAGTGTTTTATCCAATAGGCTTGTATAAAACAAAGCTACAATCCTTAAGTAAGAATTCACAAGTCAGATGACATTGAAGATCATTATTTAACAGATTATATTAGATTAAGGAACTTATTCGTTAATAATTTATGCAAATCGTTACAATTCTGTCATATTTTGGTCCGCTCTCCAAAGTTGCGAGGAATATAAGCAATACCTAATGTTCATACTAAATTTTACCTTAAAGGATCAAAAAAGTCTTAACACATCCAGAATCCCACTAATATGAGACTTGATCTCACATATGTTTTAATGCAGGGAGCCGGTCGGCCGAGCGGACAGCACGCTGGACTTGTGATCCTTTGGTCCTGGGTTCGATCCCAGGCGCCGGCGAGAAACAATGGGCAGAGTTTCTTTCACCCTATGCCCCTGTTACCTAGCAGTAAAATAGGTACCTGGATATTAGCTAGCTGTCACGGGCTGCTTCCTGGGGGTGGAGGCCGGGCCGAGGACCGGGCCGCAGGGACACTAAAAAGCCCCGAAATCATCTAAAGATAACCTCATGATATGCCCAATTTTTTTTTAAGCAGTTATGCAATGAAATGAGTTTAGATATTTAGCCAAGAAACACAGACAATAATTAACATGTATGTTATCTTTATAGTTATGGGACAATTATCAACATTAACAATATAATTTTATTAAGACACCAACTACCACTTTTAACATTCGGTGCATTTTAACATCCCTGTTAGGTACAGATCTTTACTCCGTAGGTACAGATCTTTATTATATTCTTTATAATACTAACAATTAGCAGTTTAGATAATACGTAAATTAATAAAAGTATATGCAAATTTTATAAGAGAAAACCACCACAAACATCATAAGCTGCCTTCAATAAATAAATTTCTCCAAAAAAGTCGAGCATTTTTTCAGTAAACTCACTGTTTCAGGCTCTTCAGTAAACTTCGAGGTTGATATACCTTGTGGGCTTTCACGGAGAAAATATTATTGTCGTTTAAATATTAGAGAGTGAACTGTATCAATAGTTGTAAGTAGTTCTCACACAGCCCCCAAGAACAGTTAAATTTAATTATTAATTAAATCTATATCATCCAGTGCATTATTGAAAATAAGTACTGTTTAATGTAGATATTATATTTCGAGGTAAATTGTAAAATTAACAATGTTAATTTAAATAGTTCATTTAAGTATTAGCTAAATTCTAATAGTTATATAATTTATAAAACGTGAAAGGAAATTCCTTTAGTTTCATAATTGTTTAAGATAGTGCGAGTGTCAGAGTCAGGCGGCGTCGGGCTGGCCCATGGGATGGCGTTATTTAACTACCAACTTCTGTAGTATGCAGTAGTTTGTTAATTAAACTTAAACAATGTGTGATCCTCATAAAGATTTAATTAAATATTTCATTAATAGAGTTATGTTAGTAAATATTTCCCCACATTCCTCACCTCACGTAAAAAGTCGTTTCTTCAATGGCGACAATCTTTCTCCCAAGGCAGATATCTTTTGAACTCCGTTACCTACACACTTTCCACTTTATAACACTTACCTGACTGTAACTAATCCATCGTCTCTGGTAAACGCCGTGTTGCTGCTACTGCTGCCGCGATACATAGTGGACAGTGGTGTCGGAGCAATGCTCTCCTGAGGACGGTGTCGTCGGGGCCGGTTCCTCCTGCTCCAACCAGCGGACCACACTCTGCTCGGACATCTCCATCATGGAGCGAAAGTAAGAATCTTGCTGTAGTTGCCAGACACACACAGGTTAGACTAACGTGTAGCATCATCCATCTGTCTGAGTTCAGACCTACGAATGTGTTATCTATCTATACTCACTAAGCCATTTACATATACCCAATGTTGCATCTATCAATACCAATAAAGTAGCATTTGCATATACCAAATGTTCCATTTATATATGTACACAATGAACCATCTGCTTACGCCTAATGAACCATCTATCTTTACTTAATGTAAAATTTGTCTTTACTTAATGTTTCATCTAATTATTCCTAATGTACCATCTAACTATATCCATTGTACCATCTACCTGAGTCATTTGGGCCATTTGTACATACCCAATTTACAGGCTATCAATTCCTTATGCATCATTAAAACTCATTTCCCTATCTGTACGAAAGGCTCCCTCTACCTATACTTAAAGTACCATCTACCTACTCCCAATGTACCAAAAACCTATTGAAATTGTACGATATATATCTTATCATTATAACATCAAACTATACTTAGTGCAACTCATAGGTATATTCAGTGCACCTAGTGAAAACAATAGGGATATTTATGTCAGGTTTCCTGGCATTGTCCGCATGCACTCTGGCTGTGGTATAGGAGTGGCTACCTCCAACGCTTCTCTTCAAATTCACAAAGAAGTGCATTCAAAGAGAAGCGTTGGAGGTAGAACTCCTCCTATACCACAGCCAGAATGTATGTCCTATACCACAGCCAGAGTGCATGTGGGGAATTAGTGAAACCTTGATTTGGTTCCAGAGGAAGCCTCAAGACAGTAGATGAATCGGATGAATAAGGATATTATTTTATTCTAAGTCATTGGCAATGATCACCAGTCCGAGAACTTTTATTCACAAGTTGGAAGACTCTTACACATTTAAATTCTTTTTGTATAAAATAAAAATATATATTTACATACGTTCAAAAAATGTCAATATTCAAGTCCAAACAATTATCTATAAACAAGTGCAAAAAATAGATGAACACAATCCAAACACTTGTGTGTCCCTCGGTCTTCAGGACGCCATCATCCCCTCCTTCCCATGGTTTCTGGTCAATACAAGATGCTTGGTTCCCAATCAAAACGTTCATTGCTCAGAAATGCATGTCATTGTCGTATGTATGTATGTATGTATGTATTCACCTATCTGGACTTACCTCTTCACACATACCTATTCATACTTAATTTAACCTCTCAGTTCCATACCATCTTCCATTCTTATCTTCAACGTTCCATACCATTGTGTACCCACCTATTCATACTTCCCTTATGCCATGGAATTTATGGGGATTAATGGTGGAATGTCAGTTTCAGGAAAAATCCATTAACGTGGATCAGCCCTTGAAACAATCGTGAATGTGTGATTTAACTCTTGAGTTCCAATCATTCCAGCCCATTTTTTGTACTTATTCCGGTGTTCCATTTGTTGCAGATGGTCTACTAGTCTATTCACACTTTGCAATTCATGCTAATACACATAGAGACCAGCTTTCATATTATGTGTTCTCGACTATGTGCACCCGGCTATTTGTATTAGAGTCCATCATCCATGTCGTGTGTATACTCTCCGATTTGCGCTTGTACAGATATTCCAAAACATTTCCCAACTCATTTAGAGTGTGTAAGAGAGAGCAAGAGAGTGAGTATATATGAGAGTGGATGACGATGCATGAGTATGAGCTGTCGTGAGCGAGTGTGCGTAACTGTTAGTGGTTTCTGGTATTTTATAGACGAATCAAGACAATTCCAACCTGTGTCATACTCACGCTTATCTGTTTACTCAATCATTTTTGAATGATTCTTCCATGTTAGGGTGTAAAGAGGTAAAATGAGCTTCTTAGACCTACCTCAGTCTGTCAGACTTCGTTTCATCCGTTATTGTGGTTGTTTAATTTCCTTACATCCACCAGCTAGGGTGCCACTCCTTAGTTCAAATTACATCTACCAAACGTCACTAAAGGTATACGACCTAACCTAAACGTGTACTAACGACTTAGCTTTGCAGTGAAAAATCTGTTTGGTTTTACAAATCTTGAGACAAATCTTTTGTCTCAATTGACAAATTCATTAAGACGTAACAAACTTTATGTAAAGTCAAACTTTGCAAATCAATCTTTCTGTATCATATCTTATTTATCATGACTATTTTATGTGGTAAGAAAATCAAAATAATATTTTTGTGACTTATCGTCTTTATACAATGTCTGCTCGAAATATCACTGGTTTGTAACAGCTTTCCATTATCAAAACAAGACAGCATTTATTTAGACAACATATACGTAGACGTGTATGCTGGTTTCAGGGCGTGCCTCTGGCGCCTTAAAACCAGCTGCTCCGGGTAGATGGGACTCGATAGCCTGGGAAGGCAGCCCATCTAGGGGGAAGGAAAACCCTGATTTTAAACCTCCGCTGCCTTGCGGCCATACCCCTTTTTTGGGAAAGGCTTCAGGAGTCAACCTCGAGGAAAAATCCGGAGTTGGAGCCCCTAAGGCAGTTCGTTGTTGATGTCGACCTCGTTCTAGCAGCTCCTGCGACGTTGCTGGAACCATGTGTATTGGCATTTTCCTTTCTATTGGATAATTTCAGCAAAGTGGAGAGGGGGGACCTGCTGCATGGGTAACAGCTTCTCCTCCATATCTACCTACCCAGGCTTTGCGCCCTGTCAGGGCGCAACTCCATATTCTTAGACTGTAGGATGCCTAATATGCCTACTACATAGACAGTCTTTGTGCAGTGTCGTAGCTATCATTAGTGTTTTATGCATGATCAAGCTTATTAGTATTGCTTCTGTAACAACAACATTACTGATCTTAAGCAACAACACCAACAAATTCAACTTTATCTGATAGCAAACTATACTTGGGTAACTTTTTTATATGACTTTTATGAAGTAACAAATTTCTTTATGAAACATTTTTCTCAAACATTAAAAAGAAAATTATACCAAACCTTTCTGTTAAAAACTTTTAAAAACTTCTGTAAAAACTTTTAAAAACTTCTTCTGTAAAAACTTTTCAAAACTTCTTCTGTAAAAACTTTTAAAAACTTCTTCTGTAAAAACTTTCGAAACTTCTATCTATAACAAACTTTTCAAAGCTTTTTGTAAGAAAGTTTTCTGTGAGAAACTTTTTGAAACTTTGCATATTAACCATATTTCTTTTACAAAGCTTTTCCTGCTAAGTATTTTAGAACTCTTTGCAACAAACTTTTTGGTAAGAAAATTGTCAAAACATTTTGTATAATTTTTTTTCTGTAGAAAACTTTTCAGTGTCAATCTTTCAAAACATTTTGTAACAAAGTTTTCTGAATTAAAATTTTCAAATTGCATCAATTTTTTTTCTGAGTGTCAAGTGAGTGTTTGGAGCCCCGAACATTCTTTAAACACTCCGGGTCCCAAGCACCAACTTCATACACGGGGTCACCAACACCTACTTGACACACATGGTCGCCACCACCCACTTAACTCACAGGATTCCAAACAACAAGATGACAGACGGGAGTCCCCAACTCCCACTTAACACAGTGGGTCTTCCAAACACCACTTAACACCCAGTAGTCCCCAACACGCCATTAACCCCTCTTGGGTTACCCAACACCAACTTGACATTTGCGGTCCTCCAACACTCGCTTGAAACATTAGGTCCCAAACACCCTGTTAACACACAAGATTCCCGACACCAACTTGAGACACGGGGTCTTTAAGAACTACTTAACACATGTGGTCCTCAGCAACACATTAACATACGGGTTCTCCAAATACACACCAAACATAGGGTCTTAGCAACACCCACTTAACACATTGGTTGCCCATACACCGGTTCATTACACAAGACCCACAGTAGTCGCTTGACACACGAGGTCATAAGCACATAGATTAACACAATGGTCCCCAACACCAACATGAAATCTTTACACGGGCTCCTGAACAACCACTTAACACACGAGGTCACCAGCACCCATCTGGCACCTGAGGTCTTCAGTAACCACTTTACAAACATCGTCCGCAACACCCACTACACAGACAGTATCATCAATACACATATGACGCATGGTGTACCTCCCCCTTATCTCTGCCACGTGGAGCTCCACACCCACTGCATGCACAGTGTTCCCCCCATGCTCATCTTATGCGGTGTTCCCTCCATGCTCATCTTATGCGGTGTTCCCCCCATGCTCATCTTATGCAATGTTCCCCCAGGCACACCTCACACAGTGTTCCCCCATGCACACCTTACACAGTGTTCCCCCATGCACACCTTACACAGTGTTCCCCCATGCACACCTTACACAGTGTTCCCCCATGCACACCTTACACAGTGTTCCCCCATGCACCCCTTGCACCTCTCCTGCACTTGACACACATCAGAAGAACGAAGCCCATAATTGTCAACATTGTCACTCGTCATTAGATTATTTAAAATGTGTCACTGACTACCTTCAACAGTTGCATGATACTCAGGACTGCCTAACTAGGTCAACACAGATACAATACATTGCAATAGTATTTGGCGGATAGAACATGTACTTTTAATAGGCATTACATTACTCTCCTTAGAAACACAACTGATCAAACACTTTACAATAATAAAGATTTTCTGTTTGTTGCAGACGGCGTGAGAAGAGATTCTGGAGTTTTATCAAAAATATCTTCAGCGGGCTTTTTGGTTGAGTTTTCCAAAACCAATCATAATTCATATGGAGCTATCCAACCCAATCCTAACACATATGGAGCTCCAACACAATCCATATATACCTGGAGCTATTCAAGCCGATCCAAATATACCTGGAGCTATCCCACCCAATCCAAATTATACCTGGAGCTATCCAACAGTCAAAATTTAGGTTAAAAAGCTGGCCATTGAAATTGCGTAAAGCTATCCACAAAGACATACAGATATGCAAGCAGAAAGATTCCATGTATAATATATATATACATACATATATATATATATATATATATATATATATATATATATATATATATATATATATATATATATACATATATATACATATATATATATATATATATATATATATATATATATATATATATATATATATATATATATATATATATATATATAAATATATATATACATATATATATATATATATATATGTATAATATATATATATATATATATATATATATATATATATATACATATATATATATATATATATATATATATATATATATATATGTGTATAATATATATATATATATATATATATATATATATATATATATATGTATATATATATATATATATATATATATATATATATATATATATATATATATATATATATATATATATATATATATAATGTTGTACCTAGTAGATAAAACCAAAGATGCATGAAGTTTATAAATTCTTGAAGCAATTCACATAAGGTTAAGATCTCAAATCACGGAACTATTTACTCTACCGACCATGAGAGTAAAGACAAGACCAGAACATAACGATGCCAACACAGAAGACAATGTAACAGGCCAATTACACAATATTAATCTTTGGGATAGGAGCTGCCTCGTATGGGCCAATAGGCCTTCTGCAGTTACCTTTATGTGCTTCGTCCCCCTTTTATCTCCTATGTATCCCCCGTGTTTTTAGTTATATTGTACTTGTCTTATTACCTGACCCCGTATGGGTATAAATCAACGAGTTCTGTAAATTTTTTCGCTTGAGAATGAACCATGGAGGTTTGAAACGTTGTGCAAATTGTATAAATAAGTGTAATACATTCTATAGTAATTGACTTTTTTTCTTCACCTTGAAATAACGAAAATGAGTTTTGAAGAACTCCTCTTTCAGCTAAGCCCTGATGCTAGGAAAAGTTAGAGGGATAGAAGCCCTAAATCAGAAGATAGTAAATACTGAATATGCGGTCAAATTCAATGATGTGTATATATATATATATATATATATATATATATATATATATATATATATATATATATATATATATATATATATATATATATATATATATATGTGTGTGTATATATATATATATATATATATATATATATATATATATATATATATATATATATATATATATATATATATATATATATATATATTGTTAAATATGACAGAAAAAGTAAGATTAACAATTCTAACACGAATTTTCTCAATATTTCTAGTGTTTCTTTTTACTGTTGATGGTAAATGAAAAATCAATTCTCCAAAATTCATTTTTATTTCTAGTCTGATGCAACACTTGAACGCGTTTCGTAATAACTTATTACATTTTCAAAGACTTTAGTTTACACACACACAACTATAACCTGCAAACACTAAACAGAGTTTTACTATGCTAATATTTAAACATCTTTTGTCTTATATACTCGCATTTGGGGGAGGTGATATGTTACAAAAGTTTCAGATGAGGTGAGCAAACTTTCGACACAAGACAGAACACGGTTCAGTGGGTATAGATGAAAGGGAAGAATGGAAGTAACTGCAAAGGGCCTATTGGCCCATTTTTCCTCTTGATACTTCTATATTGGTACGGAGTCTTGAAGTGGGTAGAATATAGTTGTGCATTAACTGGCTGTTGATTGCTCGTGTTGATTTTTTGATGTGTAGTTCCTCGCAGATGTCAAGCCTCCTGCTATCGCTGTATCTATTGATGATTTCTGTGTTGTTTGTTAAGACTTCTCTGGTGATGGTCTGGTTGTGGGAAGAGATTATATGTTCCTTAATGAAGCCCTGTTGCTTATGCATTGTTAATTGCCTGGAAAGAGATGTTGTTGTCGTGCCTATATACTGAGTTCTTTGGGGCTTACAGTCCCCAAATGGGCATATAAGGGCATAGACGACGTTGGTCTCTTTTAAAGCGTTCTGCTTTGCGTCTGGAGAGTTTTTCATGAGTAGGTTGGCCGTTTGTTTGGTTTTAGAGTAAATGGTCAATTGTATCTTCTGATTTTTGTCTGTAGGGATAACTTTCCAATTAACAATATCTTTCAGGACCCTTTCCTCCGTTTCATGAGCTGATGAAAAGACGTTCCTGTAAAATAGCCTAATAGGGGGTACATGTGTTGTGTTAGTTGTCTCTTCACAGGTAGCATGGCGTTTCACCTTCCTTTTAATGATGTTTTCAACGAAACCATTGAAGAAGCCATTGTAGACTAGGACCTGTCTTGTGAGCTGATGGTAACCTCGGCTACCATCAGTTTTTGACCAGTCGTGATGGTCGAGTGGATTAAGGTGTCTTGTACACATCAGTTGCATTGCTCCTGGCAGTATGGGTTTGAGTCACTTCTGGGGTGTGAGTTTTCAGTTGCATATAGTCCTGGGGACCATTCAGGCTTGTTCACGTTTGTGTTCCTCATGTGGATTAATGGTGGAATGTCAGTTTCAGGAAAAATCCATTAACGTGGATCAGCCCTTGAAACACTCGTGAATGTGTGATTTAACTCTTGAGTTATAATCATTCCAGCCCATTTTTTGTACTTATTTCGGTGTTCCATTTGTTGCAGATGGTCTACTAGGCTATTCACACTTTGCAATTCATGCTAATACACATAGAGACCAGCTTTCATATTATGTGTTCTCGACTATGTGCACCCGGCTATTTGTATTAGAGTCCATCATCCATGTCGTGTGTATACTCTCCGATTTGCGCTTGTACAGATATTCCAAAACATTTCCCAACTCATTTAGAGTGTGTAAGAGAGAGCAAGAGAGTGAGTATATATGAGAGTGGATGACGATGCATGAGTATGAGCTATCGTGAGCGAGTGTGCGTAACTGTTAGTGGTTTCTGGTATTTTATAGACGAATCAAGACAATTCCAACCTGTGTCATACTCACGCTTATCTGCTTACTCAATCATTTTTGAATGATTCTTCCATGTTAGGGTGTAAAGAGGTAAAATGAGCTTCTTAGACCTACCTCAGTCTGTCAGACTTCGTTTCATCCGTTATTGTGGTTGTTTAATTTCCTTACATCCACCAGCTAGGGTGCCACTCCTTAGTTCAAATTACATCTACCAAACGTCACTAAAGGTATACGACCTAACCTAAACGTGTGCTAACGACTTAGCTTTGCAGTGAAAAATCTGTTTGGTTTTACAAATCTTGAGACAAATCTTTTGTCTCAATTGACAAATTCATTAAGACGTAACAAACTTTATGTAAAGTCAAACTTTGCAAATCAATCTTTCTGTATCATATCTTATTTATCAGGACTATTTTATGTGGTAAGAAAATCAAAATAATATTTTTGTGACATATCGTCTTTATACAATGTCTGCTCGAAATATCACTGGTTTGTAACAACTTTCCATTATCAAAACAAGACAGCATTTATTTAGACAACATATACGTAGACATTAGGTTTCTGGGCGTGCCTCTGGCGCCTTAAAACCATCTGCTCCGGGTAGATGGGACTCGATAGCCTGGGAAGGCAGCCCATCTAGGGAAGGAAAACCCTGATTTTAAACCTCCGCTGCCTTGCGGCCATACCCCTTTTTTGGGAAAGGCTTGAGGAGTCAACCTCGAGGAAAAATCCGGAGTTGGAGCCCCTAAGGCAGTTCGTTGTTGATGTCGACCTCGTTCTGGCAGCTCCTGCGACGTTGCTGGAACCATGTGTATTGGCATTTTCCTTTCTATTGGATAATTTCAGCAACGTGGAGAGGGGGGGGACCTGTTGCATGGGTAACAGCTTCTCCTCCATATCTACCTACCCAGGCTTTTCGCCCTGTCAGGGCGCAACTCCATAGTCTTAGACTGTAGGATGCCTACTATGCCTACTACATAGACAGTCTTTGTGCAGTGTTGTAGCTATCATTAGTGTTTTATGCATGATCAAGCTTATTAGTATTGCTTCTGTAACAACAACATTACTGATCTTAAGCAACAACACCAAAAATTCAACTTTATCTGATAGCAAACTATACTTGGGTAACTTTTTTATATGACTTTTATGAAGTAACAAATTTCTTTATGAAACATTTTTCTCAAACATTAAAATGAAAATCATACCAAACCTTTCTGTAAAAACTTTTAAAAACTTCTTCTATAAAAACTTTTAAAAACTTCTTCTGTAAAACTTTCGAAACTTTTATCTATAACAAACTTTTCAAAGCTTTTTGTAAGAAAGTTTTCTGTAAGAAACTTTTTGAAGCTTTGCATATTAATCATATTTCTTTTACAAAGCTTTTCCTGCTAAGTATTTTAGAACTCTTTGTAACAAATTTTTCTGTAAGAAAATTGTCAAAACATTTTGTATAATTTTTTTTTCAGTAGAAAACTTTTCAGTGTCAATCTTTCAAAACATTTTGTAACAAAGTTTTCTGAATGAAAATTTTCAAACTACAGCAATTTTTTATCTGAGTGTCAAGTGAGTGTTTGGAGCCCCGAACATTCATTAAACACTCCGGGTCCCAAGCACCAACTTCATACACGGGGTCACCAACACCTACTTGACACACATGGTCCCCATCACCCACTTAACTTACAGGATTCCCAAACAACAAGATGACAGCCGGGAGTCCCCAACTCCCACTTAACAAAGAGGGTCTTCCAAACACCACTTAACACTCAATAGTCCCCAACACCCCATTACCCCCTCTTGGGTTACCCAACACCAACTTGACACTCGCGGTTCCCCAACACTCTCTTGAAACATTGGGTCCCAGACACCCATTTAACACACAAGATTTCTGACACCCTCTTGAGACACGAGGTCTTTAAGAATTACTTAACACATGTGGTCCTCAGCAACACCTTAACATACGGGTTCTCCAAATACACACTAAACAAGGTCTTAGCAACACCCACTTAGCACATTGGTTGCCTATACACCGGTTCATTACACAAGACCCAGAGTAGTTAGTCCCTTGACACACGAGGTCATAAGCACATAGATTAACACAATGGTCCCCAACACCAACATGAAAACTTTACACGGGCTCCTGAACATCCACTTAACACACGAGATCACCAGCACCCATCTGGCACCTGAGGTCCTCAGTAACCACTTTACAAACATCGTCCGCATCACCCACTACACAGACAGTATCATCAATACACATATGACGCATGGTGTACCTCCCCCTTATCTCTGCCGCGTGGAGCTCCACACCCACTGCATGCACAGTGCTCCCCCCATGCTCATCTTATGCAGTGTTCCCCCCATGTTCATCTTATGCAGTGTTCCCCCATGCTCACCTTACAGTGTTCCCCCAAGCACACCGTACACAGTGTTCCCCCATGCACTCCTTACACAGTGTTCCCCCATGCACACCGTACACAGTGTTCCCCCATGCACACCTTACACAGTGTACCCCCATGCACACCTTACACAGTGTTCCCCCATGCACACCTCACACAGTGTTCCCCCGTGCACATCTTACAGAGTGTTCCCCATGCACATCTTACACAGTGTTCCCCCATGCACACCTTACACAGTGTTCCCCCATGCACACCTTACACAGTGTTCCCCCATGCTCACCGTACACAGTGTTCCCCCATGCACACTTTACACAGTGTTCCCCCATGCACACCTTACACAGTGTTCCCCCATGCACACCTTACACAGTGTTCCCCCATGCTCACCGTACACAGTGTTCCCCCATGCACACTTTACACAGTGTTCCCCCATGCACACCTTACACAGTGTACCCCCATGCACACCTTACACAGTGTTCCCCCGTGCACATCTTACAGAGTGTTCCCCATGCACTTCTTACACAGTGTTCCCCCATGCACACCTTACACAGTGTACCCCCATGCACACCTTACACAGTGATCCCCCATGCACACCTTACACAGTGTTCCCCCATGCACACCTTACACAGTGTTCCCAATGCACACCTTACACAGTGATCCCCCATGCACACCTTACACAGTGTTCCCCCATGCACACCTTACACAGTGTTCCCACATGCACACCTTACACAGTGTTCCCCCATGCACACCTTACACAGTGTTCCCCCATGCACACTTTACACAGTGTTCCCCCATGCACACCTTACACAGTGTTCCCCCGTGCACATCTTACAGAGTGTTCCCCATGCACTTCTTACACAGTGTTCCCCCATGCACACCTTACACAGTGTACCCCCATGCACACCTTACACAGTGATCCCCCATGCACACCTTACACAGTGTTCCCCCATGCACACCTTACACAGTGTTCCCCCATGCACACCTTACACAGTGATCCCCCATGCACACCTTACACAGTGTTCCCCCATGCACACCTTACACAGTGTTCCCACATGCACACCTTACACAGTGTTCCCCCATGCACACCTTACACAGTGATCCCCCATGCACACCTTACACAGTGTTCCCCCATGCACACCTTACACAGTGTTCCCACATGCACATCTTACACAGTGTTCCCCATGCACACCTTACACAGTGTTCCCCCATGCACACCTTACACAGTGTTCCCCCATGCACACCTTACACAGTGATCCCCCATGCACACCTTACACAGTGTTCCCCCATGCACACCTTACACAGTGTTCCCACATGCACATCTTACACAGTGTTCCCCCATGCACACCTTACACAGTGATCCCCCATGCACACCTTGCACCTCTCCTGCTCTTGACACACATCAGAAGAACGAGGCCCATAATTGTCAACTTTGTCACTCGTCATTAGAGTATTTAAAATGTGTCACTGACTACCTTCAACAGTTGCATGATACTCAAGACTGCCTAACTAGGTTAACACAGATACAATACATTGCAATAGTATTTGGCGGCTAGAAAATGTACTTTTAATAGGCATTACATTACTCTCCTTAGAAACACAACTGATCAAACACTTTACAATAATAAATATTTTCTGTTTGTTGCAGACGGCGTGAGAAGAGATTCTGGGGTTTTCTCGCAAATATCTTCGGCGGGCTTTTGAATGGAGTTTTCCAAAGCCAATCCTAATTCATATGGAGCTATCCAACCCAATCCTAACACATATGGAGCTCCAACACAATCCATATATACCTGGAGCTGTCCCACCCAATCCAAATTATACCTGAAGCTATCCAACAGTCAAAATTTAGGTTAAGAAGGCCATTGAAATTGCGTAAAGCTATCCACAAAGACATACAGATATACAACCAGAAAGATTCAATGTATAATATATATATATATATATATATATATATATATATATATATATATATATATATATATATATATATATATATATATATATATATATATATATATTTAAATATGACTAGAAATAAAAATGAATTTTGGAGAATTGATTTTTGAATTACCTCCAACAGTGAAAAGAGATTTCACTGTTGGAGGTAATTCAAAAATCAATTCTCCAAAATTCATTTTTATTTCTAGTCTCTAGACTAGAAATAAAAATGAATTTTGGAGAATTGATTTTTGAATTACCTCCAACAGTGAAAAGAAATGTACGAAAGATTGAGAAAATTCGTGTTAGAATTATTAATCTTACTTTTGCGGTCATATTTAATAATATATGTCTACAGGAAAGACTGCTACTTAAAGCGGATTAAGGCGCCCTGTAGTTACCAGTTGCGTTGCTCCTGGGAGTATGGGTTCGAGTAACTTCTGGGGTGTGAGTTTTCAGTCGCATATAGTCCAGGGGACCATTCAGGCTTGTTCGCATTTGTGTTCCTCACGTGTGCCCCAAAGAATGAGGTGATTTGGTGAAATGCTATGCCCATGATTACCATCCGAGTTGCCAGTGGGGAAGTGGTTCAAATAGCTTCGGCTACCAATTCCTTTTGTCCGGCCGTGATGGTCAAGCGGATTAAGGCGCCCTGTAGTTACCAGTTGCGTTGCTCATGGGAGTATGGGTTCGAGTCACTTCTGGGGTGTAAGTTTTCAGTCGCATATAGTCCTGGGGACCATTCAGGCTTGTTTGCATTTGTGTTCCTCACGTGTGCCCCAAAGAATGAGGTGATTTGATGAAATGCTATGCCCAAGATTACCATCCGAGTTGCCGGCGGGGAAGTGGTTCAAATAGCTTCGGCTACCACTTCCTTTTGTCCGGCCGTGATGGTCAAACGGATTAAGGCGCCCTGTAGTTACCAGTTGCGTTGCTCCTGGGAGTATGGGTTCGAGTCACTTCTGGGGTGTGAGTTTTCAGTCGCATATAGTCCTGGGGACCATTCAGGCTTGTTCGCATATACACATATATATATATATATATATATATATATATATATATATATATAAATATATATATATATATATATATATATATATATATATGCAATTGACTATCACTAAACACTGATCATTTGTATGCGGAAAAACCACAAAGAAATGGGAAAGAGAGGTGAACGTTTCGGCCTGTTAGAGCCTTTGTCAACACCAGACTGACTAGAGAAAGAGAGAGAGAGTGCAGGCCAACACCTGGAACCTGACCAACCCATCTCTAGGGAAAGGATTACCAGAAACAGGAAAGGTCAAAGAGGATTAAGCGGTCAGAGAATAAGGATGAAAGGTTAAAGAAAAGCCTCATGAACATACAATAAATAAATATAAAATTGTAATGAGACTTTGTAAGCCTCCCTTTCAAAGTTTTTTCTTAAACTGTTGTGTAATATTGTAACTTAAAACAGGGTCAAGTTTGTACATACCAGTACTAACATTGAGAAGATTTGGACATTGACTAATTAGCGCAGACTCAATTAAATTCCGTTCCACAAAGCCATTGCAATTGGCAATGCTTTTCGCCCCATCCCAATTAATAGTGTGATCACACAAACTTGTATGTAGATACAAAGCATAAGACGTTTGGGCAGTTCTTATACTATAAGCATGTTGGGACATACGTAATTGTAAGGATTTTTCTGTTTGTCCAAGGTACACAGACTCACAGTCATTGCAGGGAATCGAATACACACAACCTGTTGTACCAGGGGAGTTTTTTTTTATTAAATTAGACTTGATCGTATTATTACTGAACACCAAATTGATATTAAGGTTCTTAAAAACTGGGTAAAGTTTCTCAAATCCCATCGCATAAGGTACCACCAATGAGTTTCTATTTTCTGGTTTCGCTTTGGAGACATTATTATAAAACATACGTTTAGCTTTCCCAAACGAACAATCCTTAAACATCTTAGGGTACTGTAAACTCTTTTCAATTTCATATATTTTAGCTTTCTCTTCATCAAAAAACTCAGAGCTGCATACCCTCAAAGCCTGAAGAAACATTCTTGAAAATACTGCCTGTTTAACTTTACTATGATGGTTCGAATAATAATGAACAAACGACCCCACGTTGGTAGGTTTTCTATATACATTAAATTTGAACCTTCTATTGACTCTATGAATCATGATGTCCAAAAACAGAAGAGTACCATTCTCCTCATTTTCGCATGTGAATTTTATTGAAGGTACCAAAGAATTAAGTTCATTAAGAAAAACAATTTGGTCTTGGTCACTCGGCCATAAGCACAAAATATCGTCGACATACCTAAACCAGACTACATTAGAGGGGAATAATCCTGGATAAGGTTTTTGTTTCGAAGAACTCCATATACTAATTGCTCAAAACTGGGGAAAGGGGATTGCCCATTGCCATTCCAAATGTTTGTTTGAAAATTTTTCCATTGAAACTGAAATAATTGTCTTTTATATATAATTTGATAAGTTCTAACACATTATTGGTCTGCAAGCCCAAATTATATTTAGGAAGTTCCTCACGTAGGTATTCTAACAAATCATCAATAGGTACTTTAGCCAATAAAGCAGTCACATCAAAACTTACTAGTTTAAAATCATAATTCAAATTTAGTGTGGATAGCTTATCAATTAAGTCAACATTGTTAGTTAAGTGCGAGTTAGAAATAGTACCAACGATAGGGGACAAAACTTTAACCAACCACTTAGAAAGTTTATAAGCCGCCGAACCAACTGAACTAATAATCGGTCTAACTGGATTAAGAGGTTTATGGGTTTTTATAAGACCATACATATAAGGTAGAGAGGGAGATCGATACCAGTACTAAACTGGATTTAAAATTGAAGAAACTTATTCAACAAAGTAACTGGAGTAAACACTCCAACTGTGATTTTGCCATCAACCTCTCGGATAGACAACTTGATAACAGCACGATTACTGCATTAGGATATGGCCTGGGCTTTGCCACGTCTAACGGGACAGTTAATTTTGTAGATATTGCCAAAGGTTTCTGTAATCTCGAAAAGTATAGTGATGTCTCAGTTGAAGATATTAATGTGTGCAAAGGTATGATGTATGCTGTTTTACTTAACAATTCTGTAACTAATTGTCCAAATTGATTAATTCATGCGTTCAAAAATCTCAAAAAAGATAATTCATTACATATTACCAAGGCTGATAAGTCAAATGCAGTAGTTATTATGAATAAGGATGACTATGTTCGAAATATGGAGTTACTTTTGGAAGATAGGGATACTTATCTATTGGTTAACAGAGATCCTACTGAAAAAGTGATCGCACATTTTAACAAAACTCTCAGATCGATTTGGTACCTTCAATAAAATTCACATGCGAAAATGAGGAGAATGGTACTCTTCCGTTTTTGGACATTATGATTCATAGAGTCAATAGAAGGTTCAAATTTAATGTGTATAGAAAACCTACCAACGTGGGGTCGTTTGTTCATTATTATTCGAATCATCATAGTAAAGTTAAACAGGCAGTATTTTCAGGAATGTTTCTTCAGGCTTTGAGGGCATGCAGCCCTGAGTTTTTTGATGAAGAGATAGCTAAAATATATGAAATTGGAAAGAGTTTACTTTACCCTAAGATGTTTTTGGGTTGTTCGTTTGGGAAAGCTAAACGTACGTTTTATAATAATGTTTCCAAAGCGAAACCAGAAAATAGAAACTCATTGGTGGTACCTTATGCGATGGGATTTGAGAAACTTTCCCCAGTTTTTAAGAACCTTAATATCAATTTGGTGTTCAGTAATAATACGATCAAGTCTAATTTAATAAAAAAAACTCCCCTGGTACAACAGGTTGTGTGTATTCGATTCCCTGCAATGATTGTGAGTCTGTGTACCTTGGACAAACAGAAAAATCCTTACAATTACGTATGTCCCAACATGCTTATAGTATAAGAACTGCCCAAACGTCTAATGCTTTGTATCTACATACAAGTTTGTGTGATCACACTATTAATTGGGATGGGGCGAAAAGCATTGCCAATTGCAATGGCTTTGTGGAACGGAATTTAATTGAGTCTGCGCTAATTAGTCAATGTCCAAATCTTCTCAATGTTAGGACTGGTATGTACAAACTTGACCCTGTTTTAAGTTACAATATTACACAACAGTTTAAGAAAAAACTTTGAAAGGGAGGCTTACAAAGTCTCATTACAATTTTATATTTATTTATTGTGTGTTCATGAGGCTTTTCTTTAACCTTTCATCCTTATTCTCTGACCGCTTAATCCTCTTTGACCTTTCCTGTTTCTGGTAATCCTTTCCCTAGAGATGGGTTGGTCAGGTTCCAGGTGTTGGCCTGCACTCTCTCTCTCTTTCTCTAGTCAGTCTGGTGTTGACAAAGGCTCTAACAGGCCGAAACGTTCACCTCTCTTTCCCATTTCTTTGTGGTTTTTCTGCATATATATATATATATATATATATATATATATATATATATATATATATATATATATATATATATATATATATATATATAGGGAGAGGTCCCTATATATATATAGGGAGAGGCCTAGGGGACGGACGTGTGGCGGAGGAGCTGCTGCCTTCTCAGCCATTACCCTGAGACACCTTGGCCTCACCGTACCAAGACTCAACCATATTCACCGTGAATACACCAAGCAGACGTGGGAGTGGCCGGAAGTGCCTACGGTGTACCATCTATGTGAAAACTTATCAAAACAGGTGGGTTGGCAGTGTGGAGTCATGGAGGCTGGAGTGAGGGGCCAGGATGGACCCTGCAGGCCTCCCATAGTGAGGGGAGGTGGGGGGTGAGTGAGGGGTGTTGTGTGGTCAGGAGAGGGAGGTGGGGGTTACGCGTGTGCCAAACAGTGTTTTGTGTTTTTCTTTTTTGAAAGTTTTGCTGAACAAGTTACGTTGTCAGCGATAATTGGCGCAACATATCTATCATATTGTGATTACATCACACGTGCAGTGAGTCAGATTACAAGTGTGTGATTCATTCATTATTGTGCAGTGATATACGGGGAAATTATACCAGTGTTAGTGTCGCCCTGACCCCCGCCCCCACCCAGCGCCCAGGCCGGGAAGTACCTGCTCTTCCCCCTCCTTCCCCACCCCACTACGTCGCCTCCCCACCCACGAGGCCACCTTGCCACCCGCCCATAGAAGCCGGGAGGCTCCCATGTGTGTCTACGCTACCCACCCACCCAATGTATACCCACATATTGTGTAGTGGGTGTATACCCACACTTTGTATAGAGGTGGTATATGTATTACCACTCACCTGAGTAGTAAGTGCCACGGCCAGCTGATCACCCCCCCAGCCTCCAACCGCCGCCCACCCTCCAGTCTCCACCCGCCGTCCACCTTCCCGCCCAGCGCCCGCCCAGCGCCAGCCCAGCGCCCGCCCATGTCGCAGCTCCCAACAGATAGCCAGGCTTCTCCAAGCCAAGATGAGCCATCAAACAGGGGTAGACAAGGTAGATGTCAGACGTGTGACCGGGTATGCTATATCCGGTTGAGTGACGATAATGTGCGCATTCATTACCACAACGGAGCCAGGTGTTTGGGTTCTGGGCGCCCTCCCAGGGAGAACACCAATCAACAGCCCACACCGCCCGTAAGGCAAAACACCTCCCAGACCTTCATTCCCACAGAAAATTTATTAGAAGCTATCAAAGCAACATCGGCCAGAACCTTGCAACACATCCCTAAAGCAGCCCGCCCCCATGCAGCAGCCAAATTATCTGCCCTCCTGAGAAAGGTCAACGACTCTCCTGGAACGACCCAAGCATGGCACAACCTCCTAATGTTTGGCAACATATGTCTAGCCACCCCTGCAAGGAGAGACAAAACCTTAGCTGCCTCAGTCATCAAAGCTATAAATGATTTTCCCAGGGAGGACAACCAGGTGCGCCTTCCCACTCGCGCGAGAAACACCCACGGCAGGAAGAGCAACAGTGGCATATCCGAGACATCAAAAATCAGAACATCAGTCACCAAGAAAATAGAAGAAGGAAACACTATTGGCGCAATACGAGTCATCACCAGTGAGGACTCAATTGCCGACAGAGATGCCGCAACAGCTCAAGCCCTAAGGGAGAAACACCCACCCAGGGCTCCGCGTGAGGACGACATTGTACAAGTGGGGGCTACCGGAGCAGAACCTCTCTGGGTGGCTGAATCTGTGGTCCATAAAGCAGCCATGTCCTTCCCTACAGGATCAGCAGGTGGGTTCACAGGACTAAAACCCAACCACCTCAAGCAAATGCTCAACCCTGCACTGGGTGACATTGCAAAGAACCTCTTGGTGGAACTAACCAGATTCACCAACACATGTCTAGCTGGCAACATACCAGCGTCCATAAGACCTATCTTTTTTGGAGCATCTCTCTGTGCTCTAAAGAAAAAGGATGGAGGGATCAGGCCAATAGCTGTGGGCAATTCTCTCCGGCGTCTCGTCGCAAAGGCAGCTGCAAGAACAGTTAGTGATGCAGCGGCCAACATGCTGAAGCCAAAACAGCTCGGGTTTGGCATTCCACAAGGGTGTGAGGCGGCAGCCCATGCAGCTCGAGCCTTCATCGCCAACATCACAGACGAAAAGGCCCTTATCAAGCTAGATTTCAAAAATGCCTTCAATTTGGTGCGGAGGGATGCTGTACTCCGTGCGGTTCATAGTCATTTCCCTTCCCTCTACCCTTTTGTACATTCATGCTACAGTATGGATCTTAAGCTACTTTTTGGCGAACATGAAATTGACTCGCGAGAAGGCGTCCAACAGGGTGACCCCCTCGCTCCTCTCCTTTTCTGCTTAGTCATCAAACAAGTCACAGAGGTCCTGTCCAGCGAGCTTAACATCTGGTTCTTGGATGATGGTACCCTAGCTGGTTCCCAAGACTCCCTCCTGGAGGACATCAGAAAAATCCAGGAGCAAGGTGCAGTTTTAGGCCTCACCCTGAACCCTTCTAAATGTGAAATAATATGTTCCAACCAGGGCATCGTAGAGAGAATAGAGGGTCTTCTGCCAAATATCCATAAAACTAAACCTGAAGACAGCACACTCCTAGGAGCTCCCCTGGGGTTGAAAGCCATCGATGAGGTCCTTGATAAGAAAATCGCCGACCTTAAGAGGATGGATGGGAGGATTGAGGATATTGATGCTCATGATGCACTCTACCTCATCACCAGATGTCTGTCCCTCCCCAGGTTAACCTACTTTCTGAGGTGTTCACCATCTTACAGTAGCCAAAAACTAAGTGAGTATGACCGGTTACTGAAATCAATGCTAGAAAAAGCCCTTAACCTCTCTCTCGATGACCTACAGTGGAAACAAGCCTCTCTTCCCGTAAGACTTGGGGGCCTCGGAGTTCGAACAGCAACGCAAATCGCTGTTCCAGCCTTCCTGTCCTCCTTATCAGCATCCGACGACCTTGTGAAGGAAATTCTACCTGCCCACTTACATCAGCTGGCAGGTGTACATGATCCCAATTTTACACGCTGTGCCACAGAGTGGGCCTCTCGTGCAGGCCAATCACCTCAACCACCATCCCCAAAATCCCACAAGCAATCCAGCTGGGATGGTCCCATTGTAGACCAAGTTGCTGCAGAGTGCCTGGGTGCTGCAACAACACAACACGACATTGCTCGCCTCACAGCAGTAGCAGCACCACATGCAGGGGATTTCCTGTTAGCAACCCCAATGTCGGCAACTGGCACGCGTCTCACACCACATGCCCTCCGAATTGCTGTGGCCCTCCGCCTTGCTGCCCCAATCCACACCAGATATAGGTGTATTTGCGGCGAGGTGGTGGCTGACAGGTACGGCCACCATGGCCTACTCTGCCAAAGCACAGGGGGATGGCACTCGAGGCACAGTGAAGTTAACGACATCATCAAGAGGAGCCTCACCACAGCAGGATGCCCAGCTGAAAGAGAGCCCCGTTACCTAACGCCCCGTAACTCTGATGCTCTTATTGGTCGCCCGGATGGTATCACAGTGAACCCCTGGAAGAATGGCAAGCAGTTGGTATGGGACTACACGTGCGTATCAACCCTGGCTAACACCTACATTAACCTCAGTGTTGCACAACCAGGTGGCGCTGCCACCCACAGGGAAGCAGCCAAATCCCGTAAGTATAGAGAACTGGATCACCACTACAATTTTGTCCCCATTGCTTCTGAGACGCTCGGCGCCTGGGGTAAAAGTGCTACCAGTTTTTTGAAGGAACTGGGTTCTAGGCTCATTGAAACAACAAGGGACCCGAGAGCTGCAAGCTTTCTTTTCCAGCGCCTCAGTGTGGCGATACAGAGGGGAAATGCGCACTGCATCCAGGGTTCCTGCCCGCCATCTGAGGAGCTGGAGGAACTCGACAACCTATGACAACCATCTTTGTAACCCATATGTAACTCCTTTTTTGTAACAAAGTTCAAATAAAGTAAATATATATGTGTACATACAAAAGAATGGGGGTGGTAGGAGAAGATAATATTGGTGTTCAGTGAGAAACCACAAGGTCTCCTCTGAATACTTTTTATTTTCTTCTCCGAGGCTACGGGTCCCCACATTGGCACCAGAGGTGGTACCCTCACAAACTTTTTATATATATATATATATATATATATATATATATATATATTTGCAACAGGGTGGAAGCAGACCAATATATATATATATATATATATATATATATATATATATATATATATATATATATATATATATATATATATATATATATATATATATATATATATATATATATATATATATATATATATATATATTTGCAACAGGGTGGAAGCAGACCAATACGGACTGCATGGGTTGCATTGCGGAAGCACAAAGGGCTGGCATGCAAGACACAACGAGGTCAATGACATCATCAAGAGAAGCCTCGTCTCAGCTGGGTGCCCAGCGGAGAGAGAACCTCGCATCCTAGGGGTCCAAAACCCGGATTTCCCAGCACTTCGCCCTGTTGGCATCACCATATACTCATGGAAGGAGGGTAGACAGTTGGTGTGGGACTACACATGTGTATCCACCCTGGCTGACACCTATGTACACTTCGGAGCTGATCAAGCAGGTGGGGCGGCCAACCACAGGGAAACAGCAAAATCACTCAAGTACAGGCGACTGGAAGGTCAATACCTCTTTGTTCCCATAGCGTCTGAGACGCATGGCCCCTGGGGCAAGAGTGCCTTGGGATTTCTCAAGGAATTGGGGTCCAAGCTCATTGACGTCACCAGAGACCCAAGGGCTTCCAGTTTTTTATTTCAGCGTCTCAGTGTGGCGATCCAGAGGGGAAATGCTTGCTGCGTCCTCGGTTCATGTCCAGAAGCGGAGGAGCTTCAAGAGATCCATAACCTTTAGGCATTTGTCTTGTATGTTTTGTAACCTTTAAATACACAATAAAGGAAAAAAAAAAGGGGGTGGTAGGAGAAAAGCACACAGAAACTGTATTGGAGGGGACCCACATTCCCTCCTATGCGTTATGTGTGGTTTCCTCCGAGGCTATGGGTCCCCCTTCTTCCAGCCAGAGGTGGTACTCCCTTCCCTATAAATATATATATATATATATATATATATATATATATATGTCGTACCTAATAGCCAGAACGCACTTCTCAGCCTACTATTCAAGGCCCGATTTGCCTAATAAGCCAAGTTTTCATGAATTAATGTTTTTTCGTCTACCTAACCTACCTAACCTAACCTAACCTAGCTTTTTTTGGCTACCTAACCTAACCTTACCTATAAATATAGGTTAGGTTAGGTTAGGTAGGGTTGGTTAGGTTCGGTCATATATCTACGTTAATTTTAACTCCAATAAAAAAAAATTGACCTCATACATAGAGAAAAGGGTTGCTTTATCATTTCATAAGAAAAAAATTATAGTAAATATATTAATTCAGGAAAACTTGGCTTATTAGGCAAATCGGGCCTTGAATAGTAGGCTGAAAAGTGAGTTCTGGCTACTAGGTACGACATATATATATATATATATATATATATATATATATATATATATATATATATATATATATATATATATATGTGTGTGTGTGTGTGTGTGTGTGTGTGTGTGTGTGTATGTGTGTGTGTGTGTGAATGAATACTGAAAATTCACACCTCAGAAGTGACTCGAACCCATACTGCCAGAAGCAATGCATCTGATGTACAGGATCCCTTAACCACTCGACCAACACGACCGGACAAAAGAGGATGGTAGCCGAGGCTAATTCCCCTTCCCCCGCCGGCACTCTGTTGGTAATCTTGGGCATGGTATTTTATCAAATCACCTCATTCTTTGGGGCACACGTGAAGAACACAAATGTGAACAAGCCTGAATGGTCCCCAGGACTATATGCAACTGAAAACTCACACCAGAAAAGTGACTCGAATCCATACTGCCAGGAGCAACGCAACTGGTATGTACAGGACGCCTTAATCCACTTGACCATCACGACCAGACATAAGGAAGTGATTGCCGAGCCTATTTGAACCACTTCTCTGCTGGCACTTGGAGGGTAATCTTGGGCATAGCATTTTATCTAATCACCTCATCCTTTGGGGCACACGTGAGGAACACAAATGCGACCAAGCCTGAATGGTCCCCAGGACTATATGCAACTGAAAACTCAGTTGCATATAGTCCTGGGGGCCATTCAGAATGGTGAAATGCACCATTCAGGTGCATTTCGCACACACACACACACGCACGCACATAAGTGTGTGTGTGTGTGTGTACTCACTTAATTGTACTCACCTAATTGTGCTTGCGGGGGTTGAGCTCTGGCTCTTTGGTCCCGCCTCTCAACAGTCAATCAACAGGTGTACAGGTTCCTGAGCCTATTGGGCTCTATCATATCTACACTTGAAACTGTGTATGGAGTCAGCCACCACCACATCACTTCCTAATGCATTCCATTTGTCAACCACTCTGACACTAAAAAAGTTCTTTCTAATATCTCTGTGGCTCATTTGGGCACTCAGTTTCCACCTGTGTCCCCTAGTGCGTGTGTTATTTTTATTTTATTATTTATTTTGTGTTAAATAGCCTGTCTTTATCAACCCTGTCGATTCCCTTGAGAATCTTGAATGTGGTGATCATGTCCCCCCTAACTCTTCTGTCTTCCAACGAAGTGAGGTTCAATTTCCGTAGTCTCTCCTCGTAGCTCATACCTCTCAGCTCGGGTACTAGTCTGGGGGCAAACCTTTGAACCTTTTCCAGTTTAGTCTTATGCTTGACTAGATATGGACTCCATGCTGGAGTCGCATACCCCAGGATTGGTCTGATATATGTGGTATATAATGTTCTGAAAGATTCCTTTCACAAGTTTCTAAAGGCCGTTCTTATGTTAGCCAACCTGGCATATGCTGCTGCTGTTATCCTCTTGATATGAGCTTCAGGGGACAGGTCTGGCGTGATATCAACCCCCAGGTCTTTCTCTCTCTCTGACTCTTGAAGTATTTCATCTCCCAAGTGATACCTTGTATCTGGTCTCCTGCTTCCTACCCCTATCTTCATTACATTACATTTGCTTGGGTTAAACTCTAACATCCATTTGTTCGACCATTCCTGCAGCTTGTCTAGGTCTTCTTGAAGCCTCAAGCTGTCCTCCTCTGTCTTAATCCTTCTCATAATTTTGGCGTCGTCAGCAAACATTGAGAGGAATGAGTCTATACCCTCTGGGAGATCATTTACGTATATCAGAAACAGGATAGGTCCAAGCACAGAGCCCTGTGGGACTCCACTGGTGACTTCACGCCATTCTGAGGTCTCACCCCTCACTATAACTCTCTGCTTCCTATTGCTTAGGTACTCCCTTATCCACTGGAGGGCCCTACCAGTTACTCCTGCCTGTTTCTCCAGCTTATGCATCAACCTTTTATGGGGTACTGTGTCAAAGGCTTTCCGACAGTCCAAAAAAATGCAGTCCGCCCATCCTTCTCTTTCTTGATTAATCTTTGTCACCTGATCATAGAATTCTATCAAGCCTGTAACGCAAGATTTACCCTCCCTGAACCCATGTTGATGGGTTGTCACGACGTCTCTTCTCTCCAGATGTGTGTGTGTGTGTGTGTGTGTGTGTGTGTGTGTGTGTGTGTGTGTGTGTGTGTGTGTGTGTGTGTGTGTGTGTGTGTGTGTGTGTGTGTGTACTCACCTATTTGTACTCACCTATTTGTGCTTGCAGGATCGAGCATTGACTCTTGGATCCCGCCTTTGTAGCTATCGGTTGTTTACAGCAATGACTCCTGTCCCATTTCCCTATCATACCTAGTTTTAAAAGTATGAATAAAATTTGCTTCCACAACCTGTTCCCCAAGTGCATTCCATTTTTCCACTACTCTCACGCTAAAAGAAAACTTCCTAACATCTCTGTGACTCATCTGAGTTTCCAGTTTCCACCCATGTCCCCTCGTTCTGTTATTATTACGTGTGAACATTTCATCTATTTCCACTTCGTCAATTCCCCTGAGTATTTTATATGTCCCTATCATATCTCCTCTCTCCCTTCTTTTCTCTAGTGTCGTAAGGTTCAGTTCCTTCAGCCGCTCTTCATATCCCATCCCACGTAACTCTGGGACAAGCCTCGTCGCAAACCTCTGAACCTTTTCCAGTTTCTTTATGTGTTTCTTCAGGTGGGGGCTCCATGATGGCGCGGCATACTCTTAGACGGGTCTCACGTAGGCAGTGTAAAGCGCCCTAAAAGCCTCCTCATTTAGGTTTCTGAATGAAGTTCTAATTTTCGCCAGTGTAGAGTACGCTGCTGTCGTTATCCTATTTATATGTGCCTCAGGAGTTAGATTAGGTGTCACATCCACTCCCAGGTCTCTTTCTCGAATCGTTACAGGTAGGCTGTTCCCCTTCATTGTGTACTGTCCCTTTGGTCTCCTGTCACCTGATCCCATTTCCATAACTTTACATTTACTGGTGTTAAACTCCAGTAGCCATTTCCCTGACCATCTCTGCAGCCTGTTTAAGTCCTCTTGGAGGATCCTACAATCCTCGTCTGTCACAACTCTTCTCATTAATTTTGCGTCACAATGTGTGTGTGTGTGTGTGTGTGTGTGTGTGTGTTTTGTTTAAAATTTTGTTGGGAATCTAGAACTTAAAAAATTCAAACTACGTGGAAACGTATTGCAAACAAGTTACAATGTTTACATTTCCTAAAATAAAGAGTCACCACTTAAATTATTTTTGATTTATTTAAATGAACATGTCATTATTTCCCAGCCATAAATCATAAATCCTACATTGTGTATTGAAGAGCACAAAATATGTATACTGTAAAGTATATAGAGGTGTGTAAAGTTACCTTGATACACTCCATAATATGTCCTGCTACACAACAATTTGGTTACTTCGTGAACCTTGTACTCTCTGTGTATTGGCACCTTGCTACACTATCAACATATATAGGGTCATCTTGCTTTATTATTATCATATGTAGAGTCATCTTGCTACACTACTAACATATGTGAGACAGTGGAGATCTGGGTTCCAGGATATAACCTATACAGGTGTGATAGGAAAATTAGGTCACATGGAGGAGTGGGTCTGTATATTAGGGAAGACCTTGTATGCTCGGAGCTCCTAAACGTTACAAATGAGGTGGTAGAGGTACTGGGATTAAAAATAGAGAAAATAAATTTAGTGATTATTCTAATATAGAAACCGCCAGATGCAACGGCTGAGGTATTCACAGAACAGATAAACAAAATAGAGCATAGCCTTGATAATTTGGAGAACCCGATATCTGATATTATCTTCCTAGGTGACTTCAACTTGCCTAGTCTCAGGTGGAAAATAGCAAACAATAATATTATACCAGAAAATCTATCGGGACCTAACCAACCACAGATTAGAGAACTATTTAGATTCTGTGACAAATTTTCACTCAATCAGCAGATATCGGAGCCAACGAGAAATGAAAATATTTTAGATCTGGTTTTTACGAACAATGAAGACATTATCAGACAGTACGATATCAGATACCACATACTCAGATCACAAGCTCATTGAAGTGCAAACGACCATCAATACTCAAAATAGACCTAAAACGTTGATAAAGCGAGAGGGGCTATTCAGTAAATTCAATTTTAATATTAAAAGGACAGACTGGGAGATAATAAACAGGGAACTTACAAACATTCCATGGGAAACTGTTCTAAGTAATACAAGTCCTACAGAAGGAATAGAAAAACTGACTTCGGAAGCGTATCAAGTCTGTCTGAAACATGTTCCTTTGAGGAAATCCAGAAAGAGATCCAACGTAGAAAGAGAACGCAGACGACCTTATAAACGCAGGAAAAAAATAACGGAACTGCTTATGCAGACACGAATTTCCCATCAAAGAAGAAATAATTTAAATAGGGAGATTGAAGAAATCGAGCGGAAATTGAAACACTCATATGAAACTGAAGAAAGGCAGTTAGAACAGAACGCAATTCAGGAAATAAAGATAAATCCAAAATATTTCTTCACATATGCGAAATCAAAAGCAAAAACCACTGCCAGTATTGGACCTATTCGTAGAAGTGAAGGTTCATACACGGAGGATGACAAAGAAATTAGTGAAATTATAAAAAAGCAGTATGAGGACATGTTTAGCACTCCAATAAACAACATGAAAGTGGAAGATCCAGACAATTTCTTTATGTGGGATATTCAAACCCCTGTAAATATAACTGATATCAATACGAGCGCACTAAATTTTGAAAGAGAAATTGAAAACATGCCCATGCACTCGGCCTCAGGTCCAGACTCATGGAATTCAATATTTATAAAGAAATGCAAAGTGCCGGTAGCACAGGCACTCAGTATAGTGTGGAAGAAGAGCTTGGACACGGGGGGATACCAGATGCACCCAAAGTAGCAGACATAGCCCCTCTACACAAGGGAGGGAGCAAAGCATTGACAAAGAATTATAGACCAGTTGCACTAACATAGCACATCATAAAAGTATTTGAGAGAGTGATTAGAAGTCAGGTCACCAATTTCATGGAGACCAATGACCTACACAACCCAGGCCAACATGGATTTCGAGCGGGAAGATCGTGCCTCTCACAGCTACTTGAGCACTATGACAAAGTCACTGAGGCATTAGAAGAAAAACAGAATGCTGATGTGATATACATGGACTTCGCAAAGGCTTTCGATAAATGTGACCATGGCGTGATAGCACACAAAATGAAGTCAATGGGAATAACCGGTAAAGTAGGACGCTGGATACTCAGTTTTCTGTCAAACAGGACTCAGTGAGTAACGGTCAACCATATAAAATCTAGTCCAAGTGCAGTTAAAAGCTCTGTACCTAAGGGTACGGTCCTTGCACCGCTTCTTTTCCTTATTCTCATATCAGATATAGACAAAAATACAAGTCACAGATTCGTATCATCCTTTGCAGATGACACAAAAATCAGTATGAAAAATACTTCGGCTGAAGACACTGAAAAACTTCAAGCTGATATTAATAAAGTTTTCGACTGGGCATCAGAAAATAATAAGATGTTTAACAGTGATAAATTCCAGGTACTCAGGTACGGTAAAACTGAGGACCTTAAACATAATACAGAGTACAAAACACAATCAAATGTACCGATAGTAGGAAAACAGCATGTAAAGGATTTGGGAATAATAATGTCTGACGACCTAACGTTTAAGGAGCATAACCAAGCAAATATTGCGACAGCCAGAAAAATGATAGGATGGATTACGAGAACTTTCAAATCCAGGGATCCCATCACAATGGTTGTACTCTTCAAGTCACTTGTGTTGTCCCGTCTTGAGTACTGCTCAGTACTCACTTCCCCCTTCAGAGCAGGAGAGATTGCTGAAATAGAGGGAATACAGAGAACATATACGGCACGCATAGACGCAATAAAGCACCAAAATTATTGGGATCGTCTCAAAGCTCTCCAAATGTACTCACTAGAAAGAAGACGAGAGAGATATCAAATAATATACACCTGGAAGATACTGGAGGGCCAAGTATCAAATCTACACAGTAAAATAACAACATACTGGAGTGAACGATATGGAAGAAAATGCAGAATAGAACCAGTGAAGAGCAGAGGTGCCATAGGCACAATCAGAGAACACTGTATAAACATCAGAGGTCCAAGGTTGTTCAACGTCCTCCCAGCAAGCATAAGAAATATTGCCGGAACAACCGTGGACATCTTCAAGAGGAAACTATATTTATTCCTCCAAGGAGTGCCGGACCAACCGGGCTGTGGTGGGTATGTGCGCCTGCGGGCCGCTCCAAGCAACAGCCTGGTGGACCAAACTCTCACAAGTCAAGCCTGGCCTCGGGCCGGCTTGGGGAGTAGAAGAACTCCCAGAACCCCATCAACCAGGTATGTAGGGTCATCTTGCTACTCTATCAACATAAGCAGAGTCATCTTGCTACACTATTAACATATGTATCTTGGTTATCTTGAGATAACCAAGATGGGGTCATCTGTAGATGACACTATCTTGTAGGAAAGAGATGTAGGGTTCTCTTGCTTCACTATCAACATATGTAGAGTCATCTTGTTACACTATCGACATATGTAGAGTCATCTTGCTACACTATAACATATGTAGAGTAATTTTACTTAACTATCAACATATGTAGGGTCATCTTGCTAAACTATCAACATATGTAGGGTCATCTTGCTAAACTATCAACATATGTAGGGTCATCTTGCTACACTATCAACAAATGTAGTCATCTTCTTACACTATCAACATATGTAGGGTCATCTTTCTACACTATCAACATATGTTGGGCCATCTTGTTACACTATCAACATATGTAGGGTCATCTTGCTAAACGATCAACATATGTAGGGTCATCTTGCTACACTATCAACAAATGTAGTCATCTTCTTACACTATCAACATATGTAGGGCCATCTTGTTACACTATCAACATATATAGGGTCATCTTGCTACTCTATAAACATATGTAGGGTCATCTTGCTACACTATCAACATATGTAGGGTCATCTTGCTACACTATCAACATATGTAGGGACACCGTCTACACTATTAACACATGTAAAGTTATCTTGAGGTTTTCTTGAGATGATTTCAGGGCTTAACGTCCCCGCGGCCCGGTCCCCGAACAGGTCTCCTTTATGTTACACACCCCCAAGTAGCAGAAACTCTGCCCATTTATTTCCGCCTCCTCCAAGGATCGAACCCGGAACCTCAGAACTACGAATCCCGAGTGCTGTCCATTCAGCTGTCAGACCCCTATACCTGACAATTGACAGGGTCATGGCGATATGTTGGGTCACCTTGCTACACTATCAACGTATGTAGGGTCGATTTGCTACACTACCATAATATGCTGGGTCACCTTGCTACACAATCACTGTATGAAGGGCTATCTTGCTAAACTAACACTGTGCATAGGGCCTTCTTACTACACTATGGTCACCGTATGTAGGGTCACTTTACCACACTATCTCTGTATGTATGGTCACCTTACTACACTATCTGTGTATGTATGGTCACCTTACTAAAGTATCTCTGTATGTATGGTCATCTTACTACACTATCTCTGTACGTATTGTCTGGGAAGACCTTGTATGCTCGGAGCTCCTAAACGTTACAAATGAGGTGGTAGAGGTACTGGGATTAAAAATAGAGAAAATAAATTTAGTGATTATTCTAATATAGAAACTGCCAGATGCAACGGCTTAGGTATTCACAGAACAGATAAACAAAATAGAGCATAGCCTTGATAATTTGGAGAACCCGATATCTGATATTATCTTCCTAGGTGACTTCAACTTGCCTAGTCTCAGGTGGAAAATAGCAAACAATAATATTATACCAGAAAATCTATCGGGACCTAACCAACCACAGATTAGAGAACTACTTAGATTCTGTGACAAATTTTCACTCAATCAGCAGATATCGGAGCCAACGAGAAATGAACATATTTTAGATCTGGTCTTTACGAACAATGAAGACATTATCAGAGACATTACGATATCAGATACCACATACTCAGATCACAAGCTCATTGAAGTGCAAACGACCATCAGTACTCAGAATAGACCTAAAACGTTGATAAAGCGCGAGGGGCTATTCAGTAAATTCAATTTTAATAATAAAAGGATAGACTGGGAGATAATAAACAGGGAACTTACAAACATTCCATGGGAAACTGTTCTAAGTAACACAAGTCCTACAGAAGGAATAGAAAAACTGACTTCGGAAGCGTATCAAGTCTGTCTGAAACGTGTTCCTTTGAGGAAATCCAGAAAGAGATCCAACGTAGAAAGAGAACGCAGACGACCTTATAAACGCAGGAAAAAAATAACGGAACTGCTTATGCAGACACGAATTTCCCGTCAAAGAAGGAATAATTTAAATAGGGAGATTGAAGAAATCGAGCGGAAATTGGAAAACTCATATGAAACTGAAGAAAGGCAGTTAGAACAGAAAGCAATTCAGGAAATAAAGAAAAATCCAAAATATTTCTTCACAAATGCGAAATCAAAAGCAAAAACCACTGCCAGTATTGGACCTATTCGTACAAGTGAAGGTTCATACACGGAGGATGACAAAGAAATTAGTGAAATCCTAAAAAAGCAGTATGAGGACATGTTTAGCACTCCAATAAACAACATGGAAGTGGAAGATCCAGACAATTTCTTTATGCGGGATATTCAAACCCCTGTAAATATAACTGATATCAATACGAGCGCGCTAAATTTTGAAAGAGAAATTGAAAACATGCCCATGCACTCGGCCTCAGGTCCAGACTCATGGAATTCAATATTTATAAAGAAATGCAAAGTGCCGGTAGCACAGGCACTCAGTATAGTGTGGAAGAAGAGCTTGGACACGGGGGGAATACCAGATGCACTTAAAGTAGCAGACATAGCCCCTCTACACAAGGGAGGGAGCAAAGCATTGGCAAAGAATTATAGACCAGTTGCACTAACATCGCACATCATAAAAGTATTTGAGAGAGTGATTAGGAGTCAGGTCACCAATTTCATGGAGACCAATGACCTACACAACCCAGGCCAACATGGATTTCGAGCGGGAAGATCGTGCCTCTCACAGCTACTTGAGCACTATGACAAAGTCACTGAGGCATTAGAAGAAAAACAGAATGCTGATGTGATATACACGGACTTCGCAAAGGCTTTCGATAAATGTGACCATGGCGTGATAGAACACACAAAATGAAGGCAATGGGAATAACCGGTAAAGTAGGACGCTGGATACTCAGTTTTCTGTCAAACAGGACTCAGTGAGTAACGGTCAACCATATAAAATCTAGTCCAAGTGCAGTTAAAAGCTCTGTACCTCAGGGTACGGTCCTTCCACCGCTGCGTTTAATTATTCTCATATCAGATATAGACAAAAATACAAGTCACAGCTTCGTATTATTCTTTGCAGATGACACAAAAATCAGTATGAAAAATATTCGGCTGAAGACACTGAAAAACTTCAAGCTGATATTAATAAAGTTTTCGACTGGGCATCAGAAAATAATAAGATGTTTAACAGTGATAAATTCCAGGTACTCAGGTACGGTAAAACTGAGGACCTTAAACATAATACAGAGTACAAAACACAATCAAATGTACCGATAGTAGGAAAACAGCATGTAAAGGATTTGGGAATAATAATGTCTGACGACCTAACGTTTAAGGAGCATAACCAAGCAAATATTGCGACAGCCAGAAAAATGATAGGATGGATTACGAGAACTTTCAAATCCAGGGATCCCATCACAATGGTTGTACTCTTCAAGTCACTTGTGTTGTCCCGTCTTGAGTACTGCTCAGTACTCACTTCCCCCTTCAGAGCAGGAGAGATTGCTGAAATAGAGGGAATACAGAGAACATATACGGCACGCATAGACGCAATAAAGCACCAAAATTATTGGGATCGTCTCAAAGCTCTCCAAATGTACTCACTAGAAAGAAGACGAGAGAGATATCAAATAATATACACCTGGAAGATACTGGAGGGCCAAGTATCAAATCTACACAGTAAAATAACAACATACTGGAGTGAACGATATGGAAGAAAATGCAGAATAGAACCAGTGAAGAGCAGAGGTGCCATAGGCACAATCAGAGAACACTGTATAAACATCAGAGGTCCACGGTTGTTCAACGTCCTCCCAGCAAGCATAAGATATATTGCCGGAACAACCGTGGACATCTTCAAGAGGAAACTAGATTTATTCCTCCAAGGAGTGCCGGACCAACCGTGCTGTGGTGGGTATGTGGGCCTGTGGGCCGCTCCAAGCAACAGCCTGGTGGACCAAACTCTCACAAGTCAAGCCTGGCCTCGGGCCGGCTTGGGGAGTAGAAGAACTCCCAGAACCCCATCAACCAGGTATGTAGGGTCATCTTGCTACTCTATCAACATAAGCAGAGTCATCTTGCTACACTATTAACATATGTATCTTGGTTGTCTTGAGATAACCAAGATAGGGTCATCTGTAGATGACCCTATCTTGTAGGAAAGAGATGTAGGGTTATCTTGCTTCACTATCAACATATGTAGAGTCATCTTGTTACACTATCGACATATGTAGAGTCATCTTGCTACACTATAACATACGTAGAGTAATTTTACTTAACTATCAACATATGTAGGGTCATCTTGCTAAACTATCAACATATGTAGGGTCATGTTGCTAAACTATCAACATATGTAGGGTCATCTTGCTACACTATCAACAAATGTAGTCATCTTCTTACACTATCAACATATGTAGGGTCATCTTTCTACACTATTGTTACGAATCTCACTAGGATTCTACCATTACTCTTGATTCTCATATTACTTTATTGTCATGTTCTTAATATAGCATCTAGTTGTATGATATAAGATTTTGTATGTTATATATATATATTATAGCATGCAGTAGTGTGCATGAGTTACATTATATTGTGTGAGGCTTTTGGTGTTAATTTCTCATGTAGTTTCTCCGTGTGGGCGGTTGACCATATTTGGATATGGCCAGTGTGGGAACATTGTTGTCAATTGAGTGTTTATAGTTTCACCTTAAATTATGCCCATATTTGGTTTCTGTATTATTGTATGGAATGTTGTACCAGTGTTACTACTCTTTAGTTTAACAATGTTTTGAATATTAGTGCTGCGTTTTATTATTAGATTTTCCACAATGTTTTGTGTGGACGGTTAGTTGATTTTTTGGTAGACGCTTGGCCTGCGGTCCAAGGCGTGGGCAGAAGCGTGGCGGCTGAAGTCGAGAGGAGATGTGTTTTAAGTTAAGTCATTGGTCACTGTTATTTTAGCCCATATAAATGTTAATTATCTGGTTAGATGATATTGTATATTTCTCTCTAATTAATCCATGTCTTAGTGATAGTGCTCATGTCTCAATAAGGAGGTTATTCTATGAGTTGCATGCTGAAGAATATTTCTGGTTATTATTTATACATTTAAGTGTTATACGTTTGTCCCCCTTAGCATAAATATATTGTTCTCCATTTTATGCAGTGGTGTATATTTACCCCTAGACAGTTGTTGGCAAGGCCGATTTATTATTTTCTTTATTGCACTGCGGGGAGAAGAACCTTATTTAGTCTCAAGGGTGGTAACAAATGAGGGCCTGTGTCCGGGAGAATAAGCCTTAATTCCCTGTAATGTTGTACAATTAACAGTGCTAATTATTAATAGCAATTGCCTTCCTAGGTACTCTGTGATTATCTAGTGACACCAAATCAAGCCTGTGAAATTATCTGTTCAATCTGAGCTGCTGTGAAAACTTCTCAACGCTTCACGATTTGAGGTAAGTGTTTAGCTTGTGCCAGGGGCCAAGGATAATTTTCAGTGTTGTTTCAAGTGTAAGTTGTGATAATTGAGCCAACCATGGAGGATCAGGTTGCTGCGCTGGTAGATCAGCCAAATTTTGGTAAAATTAAAGACTTAAAGAAGTCTGGTTTGTTATTGCTGGCTGATAGATTGAACATAGCAATTTCCAGTAAAATGTTGAAAGCTCAAGTGTTAAGAGTGATTGTCACACACTTGGTGGAGGAGGAGAAACTTGAAGAAGAGTGTTTGCGAGAGTTAGAAGAAGAGTCAAGTGACAAGGTGGCAATCTTAAAGTTGGAGTTGGAGACTCAATTAGAAATGGCTAGGCTGGAAGCAGACAAGCAGAGGTTGGAAGCAGACAAGCAGAGGTTAGAGTTGCAGAACCAGACAAAACACCTTGAGTTGGAGGCTCAGTTAAGACTAGCAGAGCAGCAGACTAGACAATTAGAAATTCAGCAGAGTATTGCTGAAAATAATAACAGGTTAGAACAGCAGAGAATTGCAGCAGGGCAAGGTAACACTAGTAATAATCCAGAGAGTACAAATAGTTCTTCCAAGTACAGTAAACATGTAGAATTACCCAAGTTTAATGAAGAAGATCCAGAAATATTTTTCTTGCATTTTAAGAAACTAGCAGTCAGCATGAACTGGCCTGTCGATCAATGGGTTAGCATATTACAAGGACAATTTAAGGGTAAAGCTCAAGAGGTATTTGCATCTTTGCCGGCTGAGAATTCTTTCGATTTTAAATTTGTTCAGCAGAGTATTTTGAATGCTTACCAGCAGATCCCAGAGGCACATAGAATAAAATTCAGAAGTTTAAAAAGAGCACATGACCAGACTATTTCTGACTTTGTAAGAGTAAAATTAAATCACTTTGACAGATGGATTAAAGCACTTAATATTACAGAGTTTGAGACTTTAAGAGACCTCATAGTAACTGAGGAAGTAGTGGGATGTCTACCAGAGAAATTAGCTTTATTTATGGCTGAAAATAAACAAACCACTGATCTTATCAAATTAGCCAAGCTAGCTGATGAACATGAACTACTTACTAAAGTACCTTTCAGAGCACCATTTAACCATTTTAATGCTAAAACTAATAATTATGCTCATAAAAATCATGTTTTCCAGACTCGACCAGCTACTTCACCTTCTCCCCTTAACCCTTCTCCTGTAAAGCCTAAATCTGAGGAACAGACAGGGTTGTCAACCTCAAGTAATGTAGTGATTAAGCCTGCAGTGGGTTCGGCTGTTCCGACCACTAGCAGGTATTGCACGCATTGCAGGAGAAGAGGTCATTTGGTAAATTCATGTTATGCTTTGCACCCAGAGTTAAGACCAACTGGTCTCATTTATTGTAGAGGTGTGCAAAATAAATTTACTAATAAACATGTAACTGTAAACCCCAATTGGGTGAAACAGTATTCACCATATATGTCTTCAGGTGAAGTTTTGTGTATTAATGGGAAGTGGAAGCCAGTGGTTATTCTTCGTGATACAGGTGCTTCCCAAACCATAATTTCATCCAGTATTCTTTCTGATGTTGAAAAGAGAGAGACTGGAAAGTTTGTTGTTCTTCAGAGTGTTGCAGGATGTAAAACTGTACCTCTAATAGACGTTACTTTAAGATCCACCATTACTCCAAGTGTATGCACTGTGGGTGTTAGTACCCAGTTGCCCATCCCAGGTGTGGATGTTATATTGGGTAATGATGTGGCCATAAATCATGTTGTGGGTAAGATTGATCCCCGTTTGTGTAAACAGCCAGTTGCAGACCATGTTTATTCTGCCTGTGCTGAAGTTAGTTCTATGAATGAACCTGTTGTAGAAGATGGTTTTGTCCATTCTACCTGTGCTGATGTCAGTACTAATATAAATCCAGTTGTCAGTTCTGATGTTGTTACTCAAGCATTTGTTCCAGTAACCAGTACCCCTTCAGTGGAGAAGTGGGATGTGGTTGTTCCAGATTCCTGTGTGGCCGATTTAGTTGTTGAGAGTAAGCCTGATACTATGACTCTGCTTTATTCCAATAAATTGGGAAAGGATGTCCATGTACCATTGTCTTGCCCGCTCACAACGAACGTTGTGCCAGGAGTTGAGAGAAACTTAAAAGCCACGACTCTGTATTCCAGCCAAGTGAATGGTTTAGGACAAGATGTCGGGTTGGCAGAAGTATTCCCGCTCACTCCAAGTTTAGAATCAGTTGTCGAGAGTAAGTCTGTTGTAGAGGCCCCGCCTCACCCTAGTCAAGGTGATATAATAGGGGAGGAGGTCAAACTACCTGTTACTTGCCCGCTCGTTTCAGATTCCCTTAATTTAAGTGCATTGAGTAGAACTGACCCTAAGATTTCAGAGAGAAGCAAGGAGACAGTCTGTACTGTAGATCCAGTTTTGGAGAGTGTGGGAAAGCAGCCAGAGGATCAGCTTCTGTTGAGTAGATGGAGACCCAGTGAGCCTCCCTCTTCAGTTGTCTGTGAGGATGTGACCCAGCTTGGTAGTGATATTATTGATTGTGAGCAGACAGTACTCCAAGCAGCTCCAGAAGTCATGGGAGGAAATTTTGGTAAAATCATTAAGAGTGGTAAAGTAGCATTTGGATCTAAGTTGCGGAGTTGTGATTCTTATTCCATGTGGAGTAAGTATTTCTCATTGTGTACCTTGAGTCAGAGTGTGTGTAGGATGTTGAAATCTACTTTTATTCTGCAGGAGCCATTTTCTTGTGAAGTAATGGACTGTGGGACATCTTTGTCCAGCCTTGTGGTTGAGCAGAGAGAGTTTACTCAAGTAGGTTGTGCAACCAGTAGTTCTGAGGAAGTGGTGAGTTATACTAGAGCAGTATCTCTATATTCAGATCCAGGTAATTTTGATGCACGAGTGATAAAAGTGTATGTTCCACTCAAGTGTGGTGTTGACTTTCAGTCATATTGTGGGTGAAGGATTAAATCATACTGGGGAGCAGATGTTTGAGGCTCCAGGTGTGTATTTCAAGTTGGGGGATAAGGTTATCCTACCTAGTGTTAATCATTGTGAAGGGTTTCAGATTGTCCTTGGGCGTTTCTCAGGTAATCTGCTGTGCATCTTCAAGATGTTAAGACCCTTAAACCTCTTGGTTGATTGTTTGTCATCAGACGTAAATCACTTGGGAAGTGATGGTTAGGGTTGTAAAGTTTTCGGCATGTTTTATTTAGTCTTTTGGAAGACTAGAAGGTTGATGATAGTGTGTGTTGTGTTCAAGTTCACCATCAGGAGGTGTGAACTTGTCTTGAGAGTTATGATTGAGATATGGTGCCTAGGCATATGCCTGTTTTCTTTCACTGATCGTTATGACAGAGTTATGAGGCAATTGATTTCTGTGTTCCTTATGGATCATCTGAGTCAGTTCGATCAGGTAGTCTTTGCACTTATCTTGGGTTGTATTTCTTGGTTTGAAGGTCAAAGGTTTGCTAAGTCGGTGTCTTGTGTTTCGGAAGGTTCTATGAATGGGAAAGTTTTATACATAATTGTGAGGTTTAATGCTAATTTCTCTAATTTTAGTATCCATTGGGCGAGAGTATGTGTTCCACAGAGGATCAAGAGGGATGAAGAGCAGATGTCTGTGTCAGAGCATACCCAGGAGAAGTCCCAAATCTACTCAACATCCAGTCAGCTTCAATTAAGCAGTTCAGCTCCAGAAAAAGGGAGTAATGGGAAAGGGAGTCTGTCTTGGAAAATGTCACCATATAGAAAATGGATCAATTGGAAATATGGGACTGATCTCAGAGAAATAGTAGCAACAGATAGAAAGATAAATTGCCGTGATAACTGTGTGAAAGCAGCTACCTTTCTTGACAATTCTAATAATGATAATGTTGTAGATAAGAGTGTGAAATATGATCTGAAACTAAGTGATATAAATGAGATAGTACCCTGGAGAGATAAATTTGCATACTCCAGTGAAACCTATGTAGTGTTTCTATTCATAAGATGTATGAAATTTTTGTATTTTTTTACTGTGTGAGATTTCATTGCTTTGCACTTGAATTTTAGTCGAAGCATTTTCATGTTTATTTTCATGTTATATTACATGTTATATTTCATGCAGTCAAAAAAATGAAATCAACCTTCAGTTAATTTCATTTTTTTCTTAGGGGACGGGAGGGATGTTACGAATCTCACTAGGATTCTACCATTACTCTTGATTCTCATATTACTTTATTGTCTTGTGCTTAATATAGCATCTAGTTGTATGATATAAGATTTTGTATGTTATATATATATATTATAGCATGCAGTAGTGTGCATGAGTTACATTATATTGTGAGAGGCTTTTGGTGTTAATTTCTCATGTAGTTTCTCCGTGTGGGCGGTTGACCATATTTGGATATGGCCAGTGTGGGAACATTGTTGTCAATTGAGTGTTTATAGTTTCACCTTAAATTATGCCCATATTTGGTTTCTGTATTATTGTATGGAATGTTGTACCAGTGTTACTACTCTTTAGATTAACAATGTTTTGAATATTAGTGCTGCGTTTTATTATTAGATTTTCCACAATGTTTTGTGTGGACGGTTAGTTGATTTTTTGGTAGACGCTTGGCCTGCGGTCCAAGGCGTGGGCAGAAGCGTGGCGGCTGAAGTCGAGAGGAGATGTGTTTTAAGTTAAGTCATTGGTCACTGTTATTTTAGCCCATATAAATGTTAATTATCTAGTTAGATGATATTGCATATTTCTCTCTAATTAATCCATGTCTTAGTGATAGTGCTCATGTCTCAATAAGGAGGTTATTCTATGAGTTGCATGCTGAAGAATATTTCTGGTTATTATTTATACATTTAAGTGTTATACGTTTGTCCCCCTTAGCATAAATATATTGTTCTCCATTTTATGCAGTGGTGTATATTTACCCCTAGACAGTTGTTGGCAAGGCCGATTTATTATTTTCTTTATTGCACTGCGGGGAGAAGAACCTTATTTAGTCTCAAGGGTGGTAACAACTATCAACATATGTAGGGCCATCTTGTTACACTATCAACATATGTTGGGTCATCTTGCTAAACTATCAACATATGTAGGGTCATCTTGCTACACTATCAACAAATGTAGTCATCTTCTTACACTATCAACATATGTAGGGTCATCTTTCTACACTATCAACATATGTAGGGCCATCTTGTTACACTATCAACATATGTAGGGTCATCTTGCTAAACTATCAACATATGTAGGGTCATCTTGCTACACTATCAACAAATGTAGTCATCTTCTTACACCATCAACATAAGTGGGGTTATCTTTCTACACTATCAACATATGTAGGGTCATCTTGTTACACTATCAACATATGTAGGGTCATCTTGCTAAACTATCAACATATGTAGGGTCATCTTGCTACACTATCAACAAATGTAGTCATCTTCTTACACCATCAACATAAGTGGGGTTATCTTTCTACACTATCAACATATGTAGGGCCATCTTGTTACACTATCAACATATGTAGGGTCATCTTGCTACTCTATAAACATATGTAGGGTCATCTTGCTACACTATCAACATATGTAGGGACACCGTCTACACTATTAACACATGTAAAGTTATCTTGAGGTTTTCTTGAGATTATTTCAGGGCTTAACGTCCCCGCGGCCCGGTCCCCGAACAGGTCTCCTTTATGTTACACACCCCCAAGTAGCAGAATCTCTGCCCATTTATTTCCGCCTCCTCCAAGGATCGAACCCGGAACCTCAGAACTACGAATCCCGAGTGCTGTCCATTCAGCTGTCAGACCCCTATACCTGACAATTGACAGGGTCATGGCGATATGTTGGGTCACCTTGCTACACTATCAACATATGTAGGGTCGATTTCCTACACTACCATAATATGCTGGGTTACCTTGCTACACAATCACTGAATGAAGGGCTATCTTGCAAAACTAACACTGTGCATAGGGCCTTCTTACTACACTATGATCACCGTATGTAGAGTCACTTTACCACACTATCTCTGTATGTATGGTCATCTTACTACACTATCTGTGTATGTATGGTCACCTTACTAAAGTATCTCTGTATGTATGGTCATCTTACTACACTATCTCTGTACGTATTGTCTGGGAAGACCTTGTATGCTCGGAGCTCCTAAACGTTACAAATGAGGTGGTAGAGGTACTGGGATTAAAAACAAAAAAAATAAATTTAGTGATTATTCTAATATAGAAACCGCCAGATGCAACGGCTTAGGTATTCACAGAACAGATAAACAAAATAGAGCATAGCCTTGATAATTTGGAGAACCCGATATCTGATATTATCTTCCTAGGTGACTTCAACTTGCCTAGTCTCAGGTGGAAAATAGCAAACAATAATATTATACCAGAAAATCTATCGGGACCTAACCAACCACAGATTAGAGAACTACTTAGATTCTGTGACAAATTTTCACTCAATCAGCAGATATCGGAGCCAACGAGAAATTAAAATATTTTAGATCTGGTCTTTACGAACAATGAAGACATTATCAGAGACATTACGATATCAGATACCACATACTCAGATCACAAGCTCATTGAAGTGCACACGACCATCAATACTCAGAATAGACCTAAAACGTTGATAAAGCGAGAGGGGCTATTCAGTAAATTCAATTTTAATAATAAAAGGATAGACTGGGAGATAATAAACAGGGAACTTACAAACATTCCATGGGAAACTGTTCTAAGTAATACAAGTCCTACAGAAGGAATAGAAAAACTGACTTCGGAAGCGTATCAAGTCTGTCTGAAACATGTTCCTTTGAGGAAATCCAGAAAGAGATCCAACGTAGAAAGAGAACGCAGAAAACCTTATGAACGCAGGAAAAAAATAACGGAACTGCTTATGCAGACACGAATTTCCCGTCAAAGAAGGAATAATTTAAATAGGGAGATTGAAGAAATCGAGCGGAAATTGAAACACTCATATGAAACTGAAGAAAGGCAGTTAGAACAGAAAGCAATTCAGGAAATAAAGAAAAATCCAAAATATTTCTTCACATATGAGAAATCAAAAGCAAAAACCACTGCTAGTATTGGACCTATTCGTACAAGTGAAGGTTCATACACGGAGGATGACAAAGAAATTAGTGAAATCCTAAAAAAGCAGTATGAGGACATGTTTAGCACTCCAATAAACAACATGAAAGTGGAAGATGCAGACAATTTCTTTATGCGGGATATTCAAACCCTTGTAAATATAACTGATATCAATACGAGCGCACTAAATTTTGAATGAGAAATTGAAAACATGCCCATGCACTCAGCCTCAGGTCCAGACTCATGGAATTCAATATTTATAAAGAAATGCAAAGTGCCGGTAGCACAGGCACTCAGTATAGTGTGGAAGAAGAGCTTGGACACGGGGGGGATACCAGATGCACTTAAAGTAGCAGACATAGCCCCTCTACACAAGGGAGGGAGCAAAGCATTGGCAAAGAATTATAGACCAGTTGCACTAACATCGCACATCATAAAAGTATTTGAGAGAGTGATTAGGAGTCAGGTCACCAATTTCATGGAGACCAATGACCTACACAACCCAGGGCAACATGGATTTCGAGCGGGAAGATTGTGCCTCTCACAGCTACTTGAGCACTATGACAAAGTCACTGAGGCATTAGAAGAAAAACAGAATGCTGATGTGATATACACGGACTTCGCAAAGGCTTTCGATAAATGTGACCATGGCGTGATAGCACACAAAATGAAGTCAATGGGAATAACCGGTAAAGTAGGACGCTGGATACTCAGTTTTCTGTCAAACAGGACTCAGTGAGTAACGGTCAACCATATAAAATCTAGTCCAAGTGCAGTTAAAAGCTATGTACCTCAGGGTACGGTCCTTGCACCGCTGCTTTTCCTTATTCTCATATCAGATATAGACAAAAATACATGTCACAGCTTCGTATCATCCTTTGCAGATGACACAAAAATCAGTATGAAAAATACTTCGGCTGAAGACACTGAAAAACTTCAAGCTGATATTAATAAAGTTTTCGACTGGGCATCAGAAAATAATATGATGTTTAACAGTGATAAATTTCAGGTACTCAGGTATGGTAAAAATGAGGACCTTAAACATAATACAGAGTACAAAACACAATCAAATGTACCGATAGTAGGAAAACAGCATGTAAAGGATTTGGGAATAATAATGTCTGACGACCTAACGTTTAAAGAGCATAACCAAGCAAATATTGCAACAGCCAGAAAAATGATAGGATGGATTACGAGAACTTTCAAATCCAGGGATCCCATCACAATGGTTGTACTCTTCAAGTCACTTGTGTTGTCCCGTCTTGAGTACTGCTCAGTACTCACTTCCCCCTTCAGAGCAGGAGAGATTGCTGAAATAGAGGGAATACAGAGAACATATACGGCACGCATAGACGCAATAAAGCACCAAAAATATTGGGATCGTCTCAAAGCTCTCCAAATGTACTCACTAGAAAGAAGACGAGAGAGATATCAAATAATATACACCTGGAAGATACTGGAGGGCCAAGTACCAAATCTACACAGTAAAATAACAACGTACTGGAGTGAACGATATAGAAGTAAATGCAGAATAGAACCAGTGAAGAGCAGAGGTGCCATAGGCACAATCAGAGAACACTGTATAAACATCAGAGGTCCACGGTTGTTCAATGTCCTCCCAGCAAGCATAAGAAATATTGCCGGAACAACCGTGGACATCTTCAAGAGGAAACTAGATTTATTCCTCCAAGGAGTGCCGGACCAACCGGGCTGTGGTGGGTATGTGGGCCTGCGGGCCACTCCAAGCAACAGCCTGGTGGACCAAACTCTCAGAAGTCAAGCCTGGCCTCGGGCCGGCTTGGGGAGTAGAAGAACTCCCAGAACCCCATCAACCAGGTATGTAGGGTCATGTTGCTACTCTATCAACATAAGCAGAGTCACCTTGCTACACTATTAACATATGAATCATGGTTATCTTGAGATAACCAAGATAGGGTCATCTGTAGATGACCCTATCTTGTAGGAAAGAGATGTAGGGTTATCTTGCTTCACTATCAACATATGTAGAGTCATCTTGTTACACTATCGACATATGTAGAGTCATCTTGCTACACTATAACATATGTAGAGTAATTTTACTTAACTATCAACATATGTAGGGTCATCTTGCTAAACTATCAACATATGTAGGGTCATCTTGCTAAACTATCAACATATGTAATGTCATCTTGCTACACTATCAACAAATGTAGTCATCTTCTTACACTATCAACATATGTAGGGTCATCTTTCTACACTATCAACATATGTAGGGCCATCTTGTTACACTATCAACATATGTAGGGTCATCTTGCTAAACTATCAACATATGTAGGGTCATCTTGCTACACTATCAACAAATGTAGTCATCTTCTTACACTATCAACATATGTAGGGTCATCTTGTTACACTATCGACATATGTAGAGTCATCTTGCTACAATATAACATATGTAGAGTAATTTTACTTAACTATCAACATATGTAGGGTCATCTTGCTAAACTATCAACATATGTAGGCTCACCTTGCTAAGCTATCAACATATGTAGGGTCATCTTGCTACACTATCAACAAATGTAGTCATCTTCTTACACTATCAACATATGTAGGGTCATCTTTCTACACTATCAACATATGAAGGGCCATCTTCTTACACTATCAACATATGTAGGGTCATCTTGCTACTCTATAAACATATGTAGGGTCATCTTGCTACACTATCAACATATGTAGGGACACCGTCTACACTATTAACACATGTAAAGTTATCTTGAGGTTTTCTTGAGATGATTTCAGGGCTTAACGTCCCCGCGGCCCGGTCCCCGAACAGGTCTCCTTTATGTTACACACCCCCAAGTAGCAGAAACTCTGCCCATTTATTTCCGCCTCCTCTAAGGATCGAACCCAGAACCTCAGAACTACGAATCCCGAGTGCTGTCCATTCAGCTGTCAGACCCCTATACCTGACAATTGACAGGGTCATGGCGATATGTTGGGTCACCTTGCTACACTATCAACGTATGTAGGGTCGATTTGCTACACTACCATAATATGCTGGGTCACCTTGCTACACAATCACTGTATGAAGGGCTATCTTGCTAAACTAACACTGTGCAAAGGGCCTTCTTACTACACTATGGTCACCGTATGTAGGGTCACTTTACCACACTATCTCTGTATGTATGGTCACCTTACTACACTATCTGTGTATGTATGGTCACCTTACTAAAGTATCTCTGTATGTATGGTCATCTTACTACACTATCTCTGTACGTATTGTCTGGGAAGACCTTGTATGCTCGGAGCTCCTAAACGTTACAAATGAGGTGGCAGAGGTACTGGGATTAAAAATAGAGAAAATAAATTTAGTGATTATTCTAATATAGAAACCGCCAGATGCAACGGCTTAGGTATTCACAGAACAGATAAACAAAATAGAGCATAGCCTTGATAATTTGGAGAACCCGATATCTGATATTATCTTCCTAGGTGACTTCAACTTGCCTAGTCTCAGGTGGAAAATAGCAAACAATAATATTATACCAGAAAATCTATCGGGACCTAACCAACCACAGATTAGAGAACTACTTAGATTCTGTGACAAATTTTCACTCAATCAGCAGATATCGGAGCCAACGAGAAATGAAAATATTTTAGATCTGGTCTTTACGAACAATGAAGACATTATCAGAGACATTACGATATCAGATACCACATACTCAGATCACAAGCTCATTGAAGTGCAAACGACCATCAATACTCAGAATAGACCTAAAACGTTGATAAAGCGCGAGGGGCTATTCAGTAAATTCAATTTTAATAATAAAAGGATAGACTGGGAGATAATAAACAGGGAACTTACAAACATTCCATGGGAAACTGTTCTAAGTAATACAAGTCCTACAGAAGGAATAGAAAAACTGACTTCGGAAGCGTATCAAGTCTGTCTGAAACATGTTCCTTTGAGGAAATCCAGAAAGAGATCCAACGTAGAAAGAGAACGCAGACGACCTTATAAACGCAGGAAAAAAATAACGGAACTGCTTATGCAGACACGAATTTCCCGTCAAAGAAGTTATAATTTAAATAGGGAGATTGAAGAAATCGAGCGGAAATTGAAACACTCATATGAAACTGAAGAAAGGCAGTTAGAACAGAAAGCAATTCAGGAAATAAAGAAAAATCCAAAATATTTCTTCACATATGCGAAATCAAAAGCAAAAACCACTGCCAGTATTGGACCTATTCGTACAAGTGAAGGTTCATACACGGAGGATGACAAAGAAATTAGTGAAATCCTAAAAAAGCAGTATGAGGACATGTTTAGCACTCCAATAAACAACATGAAAGTGGAAGATCCAGACAATTTCTTTATGCGGGATATTCAAACCCCTGTAAATATAACTGATATCAATACGAGCCCACTAAATTTTGAAAGAGAAATTGAAAACATGCCCATGCACTCGGCCTCAGGTCCAGACTCATGGAATTCAATATTTATAAAGAAATGCAAAGTGCCGGTAGCACAGGCACTCAGTATAGTGTGGAAGAAGAGCTTGGACACGGGGGGGATACCAGATGCACTTAAAGTAGCAGACATAGCCCCTCTACACAAGGGAGGGAGCAAAGCATTGGCAAAGAATTATAGACCAGTTGCACTAACATCGCACATCATAAAAGTATTTGAGAGAGTGATTAGGAGTCAGGTCACCAATTTCATGGAGACCAATGACCTACACAACCCAGGCCAACGTGGATTTCGAGCGGGAAGATCGTGCCTCTCACAGCTACTTGAGCACTATGACAAAGTCACTGAGGCATTAGAAGAAAAACAGAATGCTGATGTGATATACACGGACTTCGCAAAGGCTTTCGATAAATGTGACCATGGCGTGATAGCACACAAAATGAAGTCAATGGGAATAACCGGTAAAGTAGGACGCTGGATACTCAGTTTTCTGTCAAACAGGACTCAGTGAGTAACGGTCAACCATATAAAATCTAGTCCAAGTGCAGTTAAAAGCTCTTTACCTCAGGGTACGGTCCTTGCACCGCTGCTTTTCCTTATTCTCATATCAGATATAGACAAAAATTCAAGTCACAGCTTCGTATCATCCTTTGCAGATGACACAAAAATCAGTATGAAAAATACTTCGGCTGAAGACACTGAAAAACTTCAAGCTGATAATAATAAAGTTTTCGACTGGGCATCAGAAAATAATATGATGTTTAACAGTGATAAATTCCAGGTACTCATGTTGTAATCCACAAGTTAGTAGGAATTATTAGCTAGAGGATCATTACCACAACACTTAACGAATGATGATTGGAAGTACATGTAAGTAGACAGACTATGGATCACATATCTAAGAAAGGTCAATGGATTAAGACCGAAGCTGTTTAGCCAAATTAATAATTCCTGGAAAGAGGAATTATTCGTCGTCAGGCTTCTAGGATCAAGGTTACCGCTCTAGGGATAAGGTTAATCGGATTATACCTTCCTCGAGAGGCGTGGTGAAATGTTTGAGGCCATGGTTGGCTAGAGTCAGTCTGATTGTGGAAGTTGAACTAGCAAGTCCTTTGGATCCCTGTTTGCGGCAGCAGCGAAGTGTAGCAGACAGCTATGCGAGAACCTGATGTGATCTTAGTGACGAAGTTAAGTCTGCAGTATGTGAGTATTGAATGAAAGACTAACCGGGTGTGGAGCGTTGTAGTAATCATTCCGTATTAGGGACTTAGGCGGAAGTTACGAGTGTGGGTGGTGATCGCGGAGGTCAAGTGGTCTATGGGTATTGGAAGTGTATTGACCTAATAGAGTATGTTAATTAATATAGTATTATTTGTCAGAGTCTATTCTTTGTAATTAAATGACAAAACCCGACGGCCTTTAAATACCTTCCATATGTTCATTCATTGTGTTCCAGTACAAACCTAGTGGTACGCCTCAAGGGTCTGGTGTGTGTAGGAGTACACGGTGGTGGTAACGGTTGTTGAGGCAAGGTGTTATGTGTGGTGTATTCGCTGTGTTCGGAATGAACCGGGGTTCAGCGTCACGACATATTTGGTGGCAGCGCAAACAGGTTTGGAACACTTTGAGAGATGAAGGAAGTGTGTTACTGTTTTAGTGGTGAGGGAATGTTCGGGACTTGGTAGACGTCGGGTTGTGTTCAGGACGGTGGATATTGGAGTGAGGAAGGGAAGGTGTGTGGGCCAGTGAGTGGCCATAGTGGGGTGTGGGGCCAAGGTGTGTGGCCAAGTGGAGTGGCCACGTTGTGCGGCAGGGAAAGGTCCCCTAAGGGGTGGAAACAGTAGTGTGGATAACTGATAAGTGACGTTGTTAATGGTGGCTTAAAATTATAAGTGATTCTAGTGAGATTAAGGGAATAAGGCCAAGTAAGGTTACTGTACGGTAAAGCGTCAAGCTGGTTCATACACGAGCACATAAGGGGCGAGTAGCCATGACGGGTACGGGTAGTAATAGGGGCGCCAGTGGCCAGGCCACGAGTAATGTCGGTCAGGGTGAGAGTGGTGATAACACGGCGGCGTTGCTTACGGCGCAGGCGGCAGCGTCAGAGACAATTAGGCAGGTTGCACAGTGGTTGAAAAATGTGTTGAGCACGCATGAGACGACTAATGCAGGACCTAAGGTATATGGAGACATACCCACGTTTTGGGGCGCCAAACGGGATTCGAAAGGTCAGTTACTGACGGATATTAGAACATTTTTCTTTGCTCTAGAGAAGGCGACTAGTGTGGGGTCATGGTCGGATCAGGCAAAGATTGCATTGGCATATTCCAAGGTGAAAGGGGAAGCAAAGACCCTGCTCAACTCGGCGGAAATTAGAGAAATAAATAGTTATAGCGAGTTTAAGCAGGAACTGATAGATCATTACGATGTGCAGCACGATGCAGTAGAACTAAAGGCTCAGTTAGCTGCACTTAAACGAGAACCAGGGAAACAATTAAGGGCGTTTGGCCATAGAATAAGACTCTTGGGTGATGTGATTGAGCGGACGGAAACGCAGTTCACGGGGGTAGTAAGAGATTCTATGCAACGGAGTGTTTTTTTCGGTGCATTACCGCGGGAAAGTGCGTTACACTGCAGGGAAGCTAAGTCTTTTAAGGAAGCGGTGAAACATGCAGTGTTTTGGGCGGAGAATAGCCCGACACATAAACTGACAGAGGATGACATTTTCAAGGAAGTGTCCCCTAAGGAACAGGCAAATCTTGCAGACACGCAAGAGAGACAGGCTCAGCTCTGGGCCCCAGTAGCCCAGCCAGTGGAGGATGGACCGGCGGCGGGGGTCACACATTCCAAGGGCAAGGGGCGAGGTGCTCCTCGACGTAACAATAATAAGGGCTGGGAGCCAAGGGTGTTCCAGGGACACAATACGAGTGGGGTGTCGTGGGGACCCCATCAGGGTACTCGTGGGCAGCGAAGAGGCTATAATCAAGGGGCACGTGGAGGCAGGTTCACCCCTGCTCCACCACGATACTCGCCTGCTCAGGGAGCAACAGGAATGTACCACCAGAACCAGGGTACCGGTAGAGGGTTTCCCCGGGGAACGGGGTACACTGCAGGTAAACACGAGCCAGAACGACCTAAGCAGACAAAAGTGTGTAAGCTATGTGGTGACGGTGGTCACTTGGCCTGGCAGTGTAAGCTTTTTGTTCCGCCTAATTACCCAGTGTGTACAGTAGGGGGTGGCGGACAGTGGTTGTGTACCGTCGGGTCGGGTCATCCCATAAAGGTGCATTTACGGTTAAAGGGCACAATCTATACAGCTTTGGTGGACACCGGTGCTTCCGTGTCCATCATGAGTCGTAGCGTGTTAGGATCAGACGTCAGGCTGATACCTAACAACAGGAGATTAACGGCGGTGGGGGATAATGCGTTGCGGGTGTTGGGAGAGACAACTGTGGATTTCCAGCTAGAAGATAGATGGTTTAAACATAGTTTTGTAGTAATACAGGATATAGGGCTGAAACATACCAACATTATCTTGGGAATTGATTTCCTCGAAAAATACTCATGTACCATAGCGTTCAGCGCAAGGGGGAATAAATTGGTATGTGGGGGTCAAGCGGTAGACGTTAACAAGGTGAGGAGTAGAGAAGGAGTAGCAGTAGTGAGGGGTAACTGTGGTAACTCGGCTGGGGACCAGAATATACAGTGGGCAGTCACGGTACCCAAGGATGTCACCATTCCGGGAGAAGCGTCCTTAGTGGTTAAAATGGCATGTAAAGCCAAGGGAGTAGACGTTGTGCAAATTGAGCCATTGGATAATCCAGCAGGGTTGGTGATAATGGAGACTATTGAAGACATAAATGAAGGGGTAATTCGGTTGAGGATTTTTAATCCCTCTCGGTGGCCAGTCACCTTGAGTAAGCATGCACAGGTAGCGTGGGCGCACCCTGTGGAGGAGATTATTGCAGCCATGTCAGTAAGTCAGAGTGAGGGCGACGAAGATAGAATGGATAAATTAATGGGAATAGTGGATAGGATGTCCATGGAAAGGGAGGTTAAGGAAGCCTTAAGGGGCTTAGTCAGGGAGTTCCCGGATGTTTTTGCGTTGAGAGGGGAACCCCCAGGGTGCATTACTCAAGAAGCACATAGAATTGACGTAGAGGGCGCACATCCAGTATATACGAGAGCATATAGCATACCAGTGGCACACCAGAGGGAGGTGAAAGAGGAGATAAGCCAGCTAAGAGATCATGATATCATTGAACCATCCAGTTCACCGTGGCACAGCCCTCTCGTAGTAGTCAGGAAAAAGAATGGGGGAGTGAGGTTTTGTGTAGATTTCCGCAGAATAAACAAGCTGACGAAAGACGAAGCATACCCATTACCAAACATACAGGACACATTGACACACTTGAAGGGTACACAATATTTTACCACATTAGACCTACTCAGTGGGTATCACCAGATACCGCTGGAGGAAGAGTCGAGGGAAATCACAGCGTTTAGTGCGTGCAACGAGCTCTGGCAATATAAACGACTTCCTTTCGGGTTGAAGTCAGCACCTGCTGTGTTCAGTAGGCTAATGATGAGTGTATTATCGGGGTTGATAGGTCCCACAGCGTTGCTGTACCTCGATGACGTAATCGTGCTGGGAAAGTCATTAGAGGAGCACATGCATAATTTGAGGAAACTCTTGCTAAGGTTGAGGTCACACAACCTCAAAGTGAATTTCGAAAAATGCAGTTTTTTGGAGAATCGGTAACATTCCTGGGTCATACAGTGGGCCGGATGGGTATCAGTCCATTGCCAGATAAAACCAGGGATATTCAAGAGTTCCCAGTTCCACAGAACAAGAAAGAGTGCAAATCTTTCCTGGGGTTGGTTAGCTATTATCGGCGATTTATTAAAGATTTTTCAAAAATTGCAAGACCATTACATCAGATCAGTGGACTTGCAGAGTTCGTGTGGGGGAAGGAACAACAGCAGGCGTTCCAGGTACTGAGGGCTGCTGTCAGCTCTCGCAGTATCTTGGCGCACCCAGATTTTAGCAAACCATTTCTGGTGTATGCGGATGCTTCTGGAGCAGCGATAGGTGGTGTGGTAGCTCAGGTGGATGAGCGAGGACGGGAGCGTCCCATATCATTTTGTTCACGAGTACTATGTCCTGCAGAGAGGAACTATAGTACGATTGAGAGGGAAGCGCTAGCGATCACATTCATATTACAACGGAACCGGTACATCTTGCTTGGACATGAAATTTGGCTCAGAAGCGATCACAAACCCCTTAAGTATGTGTTCGAGTCCAAGGAGCCTTGTCAGCGACTGGCACGGTGGGTTACCTCGCTCTCAGAGTTTAACATTACAAACTTTGAACATGTACCAGGGAAAAGCAATGTGGTCGCTGACGCGTTGTCAAGGTGTCACAATGTAGCAGTGGTGAGTGAAAGGGGGGAGGAAGATGTGTCGTGGAATGTGAGGGAGTTGATACGGAGTCAGGAAGGTCACCCCCTGTGGGGGGAGGTAAGGAAGTTTTTGAGGGGTCAGCGTGCGGAGTTGAGGAAGTCACTTCCAGCCCCAGTGGATGAGTTTGTGGTTGAAGATGAGGTGTTGTATCATCTTGGTAGGGTTTCGGGTATACGGTCTGAACCAGTATACCAGGCAGTCTTGACACCGGAGTTCCAGAGGACTGCAATGTATCTGTGTCATAACATCCCAGCAGCAGGCCATGGAGGGGAGTCCAAGACGTTGCAGAGGGCACGTCAAAGGTTCTATTGGCCATCCATGGGTAAAGATATCAAGGTCTATGTAGCCTCTTGTGACAGTTGTCTGAGGTACAAGGCACATAGGTTGGGGGCGGAACCTTTGCGTAGGTGGCCGGAGGTGAGTACTCCCTTCGAGAGAGTACACATAGATCTCATTGGGCCGCTACCACAAGATCATTCAGGGGCGAGGTACATATTTGTAGCAGTGGATGCACTCACACGGTTCACTGTGGTGAGTGCACTCCGTTCTAAGTCGGCAGAGGATGTGACCCAGGCCATGGTGGAAAGTGTGTTAACCAGGTTTGGGGCTCCTCAACAAGTTGTGTCAGACCAAGGGTCAGAGTTTATCAATCAAGTATTTCAAAGCATCGCGAGTGTGTATCAATTCAAACATACTCCAGTGCTGGCATATCGACCATCGGCGAATGGTTTGGTTGAAAGACACAATGCTGAAGTAATCAGTATTCTGCGGCATTTGGCTGCTGATGATGTGCTTGCATGGGATCAGAGTTTGTCGATGGTGGAGTCGGCGCTCAACACGGCGTTCAATAGGTCGGTGGGAGAAACCCCGCATTTTTTGTTGCATGGGTTCGATCCCCGACTTCCGTTCACGACGTTCACAAGCAAGCAACCGCCATGCTATGCGTTAGACTTCAAAAGTGTTGTCTGTAGGCGAACAACCAAGGCATTTGACTTGGTGAAACTACATTTAAGAAAGTCGACAGAGGTAGCAGAGGCATATTATAATGCGCGGAACAAGGTCCAAGCAAAGGTGATCAATGAAGGTGATAGGGTATTCGTGAAGCAGATGCACGCTCAGGCAGAAGGTAAGTTGGCACCCAAGTTTGTGGGGCCATGTCGGGTAATTAGCAAAAAGAATGCAGAAGTGAAGATTAAGGTGCTAAACACAGGGCATGTGTTCTCCTGTCACCCAGACCGCGTCTATACACTGACCGGTCAGGCAAGTGAGGAGCCATACCCTACGGGGAGTGTGCCAGGGGAGAGCACACCAGCGGCTGAGAACATAGGTAGGGGTACGAGGAGTTGGCAATCAAGGGTAGATAACACAGAGCAGCCTTCGCAGGACCGAGGACAAGGTCCACAGGCGACGGTGACACATCGCTATCCGACCCGCTCTCGTGGGGTCATGAACACAGATGGAGCATAGTATGTACTGTAGAGTAGTGCATGGCCATGGTAGTTTTTGTAGAGTGTGGGGTAGTGTGTAGAGTGTGGTGTTGAGTGGTGCATGGGCATGGTAGTTGTGTAGAGTGTGGGGTAGTGTGTAGAGTGCGGTGTTGAGTGGTGCATGGGCATGGTAGTTTTTGTAGAGTGTGGGGTAGTGTGTAGAGTGTTGTGTAGAGTAGCATGTGTAGTGGGTGGTGTAGTGTTGTGGCGTTTGGACGCCTGGTATGGAGTGTGGTGTTGTAGAGTACATAGCGGCACAGGAGGCCAGGTGGTGGTGGGTACGGTGAGTATCGGGGTAATGAGGTCAGGTGCGTCAGGACGCAGAGCCTGGCTGTTGAGAGACGTGGTGTTATAATGAGGTCATCTGTGGTTGGGTTGACCAGAGGTGATGGTGTGTCGGAGTGGGTAAGTATTATGGATAAGATTATAATGTAGAATTTCAAAATTTCAGGTGTTGGTGGTTGCAGTGAGCGAGCCAAGTAGATATACTAATTTCTCATTAATTAAGTTGTTACAGGAATCTCGCTAGAAGCGAGCCAGTGGCAGTATGATGCTTTAGTGACATTAGTTGTGAAATTATTTTAATGAGGTATTTATTGTGATAATGTATGTGTATGTATATACTGTATATTACCTCATCGGCACCATTACTGAGTGTTAGGCTTGAGAAGGTCCCCCGGGATCATGTCACAGAGCTTCAGGTAGAGTAGAAGGGAAGCTATGAGGCTACACTCAGTTATTCTAGAAAAAAAAGGGGGGTGGAAGTGAAGCCAACGTGACGTTATAGGCGAAATTCGCCCCCTGACATCAAAGCAGGGATAAGGGCCAGCTGCAATGGTTTTGCAGCTGCGCTCAGGCTATATACGGGGAGAGAGTAAGGAGCCGAGGGGGTTATGTAATAATGGGATCGAGCCAGGGGGCTCCGAGGGAATATTTTGCAGGTACAGCGGTCGGGAAGGTGTGAATACAGGTGGACACACTCTGGGCGGATGGGCCTAGACCAGAGAGCTGTGAGGGATCTACAGCGTTCTGGGATTGGTGCCCTGGAACGAGACGTCAGCACAGACCCAAGGGAACATGACCCTGGGGTAGGAATCTCCGTTGCTCTGGAGGCCAGGATCACGTTACCTCAGAGCAACGATGGGACACTGACAACATTCACCAGGCTGGACAGCCTGGGTTTTGTCTGGGTCATGGAGGATCTATGACCTAGCAACCATGGGACACGAAGACAAGAGAAGTGATGCTGCCAATTGTAGAGGAGGCCAGTGCAACATTGTGTGATCATTGTAAGCCCTTATGTTAACAGTACAGGGCAAGATGTTAAATTATTAACTTGTTACTAAGGATGAAGAACCTTAGATATATATGTGTTGTGTATATATTAATGACTAGTGTCATTTCTGTTTAAGTGCCAGGATTCTGGTCCATGTAATTTTATGGTTATGTTGTATGTAATTATATGTCAGCAGTTTAGGTATATGTGCATTGTTGGAGATGGGAAAAATTATTACAGACTATTTTACCTGTGCTATGATGTGAATATAATGTTTATGTTGGAGAAGTGTTGTGAGTCATGTCGGGGAAAATTTTAATTTATTTCAATGTGTGTATGATGAACTTATTGGATGATTTTTTTAGTTGTACACATATGGTGGGTGCATCCTCCAGGTCCTTACACTAATGGAACCATTGCAATGATGCATATGGGGACATATGCGTGTTTAAGGAGGGGAGTGGTGTTGTAATCCACAAGTTAGTAGGAATTATTAGCTAGAGGATCATTACTACAACACTTAACGAATGATGATTGGAAGTACATGTAAGTAGACAGACTATGGATCACATATCTAAGAAAGGTCAATGGATTAAGACCGAAGCTGTTTAGCCAAATTAATAATTCCTGGAAAGAGGAATTATTCGTCGTCAGGCTTCTAGGATCAAGGTTACCGCTCTAGGGATAAGGTTAATCGGATTATACCTTCCTTGAGAGGAGTGGTGAAATGTTTGAGGCCATGGTTGGCTAGAGTCAGTCTGATTGTGGAAGTTGAACTAGCAAGTCCTTTGGATCCCTGTTTGCGGCAGCAGCGAAGTGTAGCAGACAGCTATGCGAGAACCTGATGTGATCTTTGTGACGAAGTTAAGTCTGCAGTATGTGAGTATTGAATGAAAGACTAACCGGGTGTGGAGCGTTGTAGTAATCATTCCGTACTAGGGACTTAGGCGGAAGTTACGAGTGTGGGTGGTGATCGCGGAGGTCAAGTGGTCTATGGGTATTGGAAGTGTATTGACCTAATAGAGTATGTTAATTAATATAGTATTATTTGTCAGAGTCTATTCTTTGTAATTAAATGACAAAACCCGACGGCCTTTAAATACCTTCCATATGTTCATTCATTGTGTTCCAGTACAAACCTAGTGGTACGCCTCAAGGGTCTGGTGTGTGTAGGAGTACACGGTGGTGGTAACGGTTGTTGAGGCAAGGTGTTATGTGTGGTGTATTCGCTGTGTTCGGAATGAACCGGGGTTCAGCGTCACGACACTCAGGTACGGTAAAAATGAGGACCTTAAACATAATACAGAGTACAAAACACAATCAAATGTACCGATAGTAGGAAAACAGCATGTAAAGGATTTGGGAATAATAATGTCTGACGACCTAACGTTTAAGGAGCATAACCAAGCAAATATTGCGACAGCCAGAAAAATGATGGGATGGATTACGAGAACTTTCAAATCCAGGGATCCCATCACAATGGTTGTACTCTTCAAGTCACTTGTGTTGTCCCGTCTTGAGTACTGCTCAGTACTCACTTCCCCCTTCAGAGCAGGAGAGATTGCTGAAATAGAGGGAATACAGAGAACATATACGGCACGCATAGACGCAATAAAGCACCAAAATTATTGGGATCGTCTCAAAGCTCTCCAAATGTACTCACTAGAAAGAAGACGGGAGAGATATCAAATAATATACACCTGGAAAATACTGGAGGGCCAAGTACCAAATCTACACAGTAAAATAACAACGTACTGGAGTGAACGATATGGAAGAAAATGCAGAATAGAACCAGTGAAGAACAGAGGTGCCATAGGCACAATCAGAGAACACTGTATAAACATCAGAGGTCCACGGTTGTTCAACGTCCTCCCATCAAGCATAAGAAATATTGCCGGAACAACCGTGGACATCTTCAAGAGGAAACTAGATTTATTCCTCCAAGGAGTGCCGGACCAACCGGGCTGTGGTGGGTATGTGGGCCTGTGGGCCGCTCCAAGCAACAGCCTGGTGGACCAAACTCTCACAAGTCAAGCCTGGCCTCGGGCCGGCTTGGGGAGTAGAAGAACTCCCAGAACCCCATCAACCAGGTATGTAGGGTCATCTTGCTACTCTATCAACATAAGCAGAGTCATCTTGCTACACTATTAACATATGTATCTTGGTCATCTTGAGATAACCAAGATAGGGTCATCTGTAGATGACCCTATCTTGTAGGAAAGAGATGTAGGGTTATCTTGCATCACTATCAACATATGTAGAGTCATCTTGTTACACTATCGACATATGTAGAGTCATCTTGCTACACTATAACATATGTAGAGTAATTTTACTTAACTATCAACATATGTAGGGTCATCTTGCTAAACTATCAACATATGTAGGTTCATCTTGCTAAACTATCAACATATGTAGGGTCATCTTGCTACACTATCAACAAATGTAGTCATCTTCTTACACTATCAACATATGTAGGGTCATCTTTCTACACTATCAACATATGTAGGGCCATCTTGTTACACTATCAACATATGTAGGGTCATCTTGCTAAACTATCAACATATGTAGGGTCATCTTGCTACACTATCAACAAATGTAGTCATCTTCTTACACTATCAACATATGTAGGGTCATCTTTCTACACTATCAACATATGTAGGGCCATCTTGTTACACTATCAACATATGTAGGGTCATCTTGCTACTCTATAAACATATGTAGGGTCATCTTGCTACACTATCAACATATGTAGGGACACCGTCTACACTATTAACACATGTAAAGTTATCTTGAGGTTTTCTTGAGATGATTTCAGGGCTTAACGTCCCCGCGGCCCGGTCCCCGAACAGGTCTCCTTTATGTTACACACCCCCAAGTAGCAGAAACTATGCCCATTTATTTCCGCCTCCTCCAAGGATCGAACCCGGAACCTCAGAACTACGAATCCCGAGTGCTGTCCATTCAGCTGTCAGACCCCTATACCTGACAATTGACAGGGTCATGGCGATATGTTGGGTCACCTTGCTACACTATCAACATATGTAGGGTCGATTTGCTACACTACCATATAATGCTGGGTCACCTTGCTACACAATCACTGTATGAAAGCTATCTTGCTAAACTAACACTGTGCATAGGGCCTTCTTACTACACTATGGTCACCGTATGTAGGGTCACTTTACCACACTATCTCTGTATGTATGGTCACCTTACTACACTATCTGTGTATGTATGGTCACCTTACTAAAGTATCTCTGTATGTATGGTCACCTTACTACACTATCTCTGTATGTATGGTCACCTTACTACACTATCTCTGTATGTATGGTCACCTTACTACACAGCCTCTTTATGTATGGTCACCTTACTACACTCTCTCTCCGTATATATAGTCACCTTACTACACTATCTCTGTATGTACGGCCACCTTAATACACTATCTCTGTATGTACGGCCACCTAAATACACTATCTTTGTATGTTTGGTCACCTTACTACACTATCTCTGTATATTTGGTCACCTTACTACACTATCTCTGTACATATAGTCACCTTACTATACTATCTTTGTATGTATGTATGGTCACCTTACTACACTATCTCTGTATGTATGGTCACCTTACTAGACTATCTCTGTACATATGGCCACCTTAATACACTATCTCTGTATGTATGGTCATCTTACTAGACTATCTCTATATGTATGGTCACCTTACTACACTATCTCTGTATGTATGGTCACCTTACCACACTATCTCTGTATGTATGGTGTCAGGGTTCAACCCCTTCCCCCCTGTGGTTGGGGTCATCCCACAGGTCTTAGCCCCTCAGTACCGGGCGCCACTGCTAGCCCTTGGGCTCCCCCAGTCAACTAAGGGTTGGCCTTATACACTCCTAGCGAGTGGAGAGGTTCAAGCTTCTTATAACTCGCTTAAACCTGCCTGTCCTGACACTGGAACGTTTTCTCTTGCATCTGTCCTGAGGTCACCAGCTGGGTGTTTATACTCGTGTCCCAGCAACACGTCTGTGGTCTCATTAATTATCTTGGCTAAGGATTCAATGTCACGTGCAGTGCAAGGTGTCACTAATGGTCTCATAAATATATATAATATATCTAGCCGTAGAGAATGGAGGCTCATTTAAACTCCTCAGTTGGTTTAAAAGTTTACTTAAAAAACATATATACATTTACAAATGGCATAAAGAAATGCCTATGTTGGAATCATCCGCTGGCGGCCGCGTTTCTCGATGACACGTCTCTGACAACACGGTCAGCTGACTGGATCCACTCCCCCGGCGTGGGTACACACCTGGCGCCTCTGGCAGCACGATCAGCTGACGGCTCTAGCTGTCAGACCATCGTAGTTTCCCACGCTTCCAGCGATGTGATCAGCTATGCGTTTTAGAGTACGTTGCTGGCTCCTTGCACACCAACTACTATTCCAGGATCACTAACATCCCCGCCTTAATGTTCACACACACCAACTCATGCCTAAATGAGTTTTTGGCCCTTAGCCTAACATCCTGTCACTTAGACAATAAAATGATGAGTGGAAATATTCACAACATATAAAATACTCTAACTCGCCTAGCTCAAAAAGAGGTATGGGAGGGACAATTATCTACCTTATTTCACTCCAACCACGAAGTAGACTTGTCCTCTGTTGAGGGATATTGAGGTTCCTGGTTCTGGCTCCTGGTCTCCTGATGAACAGTTCCCACACACACACAGGTTCCTCCGTCGCCTTCGTGGTAACGCGTCCTCGACGTGCTCACATCCAACAGGTACTGCCTTCCTCCTCCTATTCTCTGGGGTACTGGAGAAAGGTACCTCCGTCGTCGTCCTCCACACTCACTGGCACTGTCGACTCTTCACAGTCCAGCACAGCTCCACCCTCGCCTTAACTGCCAGTAGATTTGGGCCCGGCCCTAGCTTCTCGCTTGTGTGTAAGACGTGGTCCTCAAGTGGGCGTCCCAGACGTCACCAGCCCAACGTTCCCTCTGCTGCAGACTCTTGATACGGCTCTTGGCTCTTCAATCCGGTCCGTCATTGCCTCTAGGCACTCTACGGAAGTTGGATGGCTTCCCAGACTGTCTGCAGAATCGAAGCGAAGCTTAAATTCTAGAGAGCCCTTAAGGTAAGGGCTCTCTAGGTCCGGAGCTCGCTCGAGCGCGTCTTACCTCTCTGACGGCTCGTGACATACTGTCTTCCCGGCCCAGGCGCCAGCCGCCCCGCGCTACATCACGCTTCACGCTTTCCTAAACATGAAAATGTTCCCTGAACATTAGAGAATACCTAGGCTACGGAAATATGACTCTTCTAAGCTGAGAAGGAAGAAATATAGGGGTGGACACCGTCACAATGGTCACCTTACTACAGTAACTCTTTATGTATGGTCACCTTTCTACGCAATCTCTGTATGTATGATCACCTTACTAAACTATCTCTGTATGTATGATCACCTTACTACACTATCTCTGTATGTATGGTCACCTTAATACACTATCCCTGTATGTTTGGTCACCTTACTACACTATCTCTGTATGTATGTTCACCTTAATACATTATCTCTGCATGTTTGGTCACCTTAATACACTATCACTCTATGTTTGGTCTCCTTACTACACTATCTCTGTATGTATAGTCACCTTACCACACTATCTCTGTATGTATGGTCACCTTACTACACTATCTCTGTATGTATGGTCACCTTACTACAGTCTCTGTATGTATGGTCACCTTACTACACAATATATCTATGTATGGTCACCTTACTACACTATCTCTTTATGTATGGTTACCTTACTAGACTATCTCTGTATGTATGGTCACCTTACTACACTATCTCTTTATGTATGGTCACCTTACTACACTATCTCTGTATGTATGGTCACCTTACTACACAATCTCTGTATGTATGGTCACCTTAATGCACTGTCAAAGTATTTACGGCCACTTCGTAACTTGCTCAATATAGGTAGAGTCATCATGTGTGGCGCGCCGTTCTGCCCTCCTAGTAGAGCCACTAGTACAGGGTGGTTCTCCAGTCACACACCGGGTGGGGGTCACAAGGACTTGTAACGGTTCTATTGTTACGTAAAGTATGGCCATCTACTCAGCCATACAACATTTCCGGCACTTTCTCGAGGGGCGGAACTTCCACATCCTCACAGACCACAAACCTCTCACTTATGCGCTGGCGGCCAAGGGTGATGCTCTCTCCTCGAGTAGCCAACCACCTGGGATTTATTTCCCAATTTACCTCGGATATCCGTCATGTCAAAGGTTGACAGGAATATTAACAATGCATTTGGAGCGAGTATATTATTGGGATAATCTACTCGCTACAGACTTGTACCCTGTCAGGAGTGGGGGGTCACAAGGCCTTTGACCCCGTGAGGAGTGGGGGTCACAAGGAGTGGAGTAAGCCCAATGGACCCCTTGGACACAGTCTCTTCACGACTGTCAAATGCACAGGGCATCGTGCTTTCGACGTTGCCCTCATAAACAAAACTAGCTCTGTCAAGATCGCCAACGTGGCTAGATGACACTGCCACTGCCAGATAAATTTCAACGTAGTGGTACATGCTCCGTCATGATCGCAGGTAAGCAGGTTATAAATTGTAGATGTGGCTTAATACTAAACGCAATTAAAAAAACATTCGTTTATTGTGTAACGGGGGCCAACTTTTCACCTCACTACTGGTTAAAAGCTGGTCGTTATTGAAGAAATAATTAAAGAAATATATACAGAAACCAGAGTTCTGCTGAGTTACCGTTCAGTACAGCCCCCTCGAGATCCAAACGTTTGACCATTCAGATATCACGAACTTAGAGACACTGTATCCTCTTGGTTAAACTGCAAACTAAATATTCCCCTACCACCTGCTACCTGAGTAAATATCTCAATTGATGGAAAGCAGGATACCATCAATTAAACGTACCATGAAATCCTATCCCCAATTATGTGAAAATGAGGGATTAGCTTTACGTTAATGTGGAAATTAAATGAAAAGGAATTATCTTTTTAATTAAGGAACTGCTTGTTGACTTGCATGAGGAAACTAGGTGTAGACATGAGGCTTGCGTTCTACAATAAAATGAACATGGGGAAAATTTCACAAAACAAAATAAATTCTATAACTATTTATTGCACCAAAATTAGGCATCCAAATAATGTTTAATAAATACCCTGAATAAAACTCTACCTAACATCAATGTAAATCCTATAACAATTAATGTGGATTCTTACACTATAATATCTCAAGAACACAGATACCTTAAACCACTGCCTAGCCTACGATGGTCTGCCGGCTTCAGGGCGAAGATATTGTCCCCAGTTGGTGCTCAATATACACTGAATAATCCTCGTTTTACCAAGGCCCGCCTGACCTCGTAGGTGGCTGACCTAGCTAGTTGCCAGATTAATCTTTGAAAATTATTATTAACTAAAATCTAGTATTTGCCACTAAACTTGACGTCTACTTCCAAAACAAATGGTAACTATCTACATACTCGAGCCAGGCTAATTACAATAATCAGTAGCACTTGTATTACCCTAATTTACATGATTTAACAAAAAAATTGGTAGGTATCTATTTTCCAGTGGCGACACATGTGCCCTACGTATATAAATCTTGCTGACATCAACCATCTCTTTGATACCATCCCAGACTTATTCCTTATTCTCAATTGGCGTTAGTTTTTAACATAAGTATTTAACTATGACTAATAATTCCTCTTAATTCTGAAATACATTCACAATACTCCTAGTTTGATGTTTTGTCGTGGGAGGAGAATGGCGCCACCGTTTTCTACACTAATCCCTACGGAATACCCCATGACCTAGATTCACGAAGCTCCATGTATTTCTTCGTTAGTAGGTTTGCTACGAAGGTTCCAAAATATGCCCTAAGAAGATGCTTAGGTGCAATTCACGTAGGGCCACTTTGGAAGATATTTGTTGGTTCACCTGCGTGCAACACACTACTGTGTTTCGTTTGGCCAATCAGAGAGCAGGCAACATTCTTCATATTGAAGATTTAGCGCTGGCTTATCGGAGCTCTACTGCCTCCTATTTACGTGGAATTTTCTTATAAAATTAGTATATTTCGAAGTAAAACTATGTTTTTTCAACTTCTACAGCCAGCACCGACATTGTAGTAAACAAATATGTTACATTTGTTGTTTACCTACGTAATTCTAAGAGATACCGTGTAACTGTCCTTGTTGCTTGGAAGATGCGCTGACAATTATTGTATATATTTACTGAATTTACCCAAGGGCCACTAACTATCTAGTGGCCTCGAAGAGGACAGAAAGCCGGCGTCTTGTTAAAGGGCCCGCTAATTGCCTTAATGATATTTTTTAGCTGGAATTTGGCATTTACGGCTTCAGCGGGTAGGCAGTTCCATGGGTTTATAGCCCTCTTGGTGGAAAAAACATCTGTTTTCAGTCTTACTTGAGAGAACATACTCTCCAACACTATATCTGTGATTGCCCTGTTATCAGTGACTTCATACCAAATGGTTTGATGTGCTTTGAGCTCTGTAATTACTTCATACACTCAGGAATATTGGAAGATATTCTTGTGCTGCATCCAGATTTTGCCAGTGGAGGCTAATAGATCAGCCTTAAGTATTTTGTTCTCTCCTGATTCCATGTATGACTGGCCATCCTGTGAAGTGAGGATGTTGGACAAGCTTGTAGCTGGTTTTTGATCTACACTGTGTGGTCCTTCATACAGAATAGGGAAGCAGCACATTGCTGTGTATACCTAATCATGTTAAAAAATACATTGTTTGAGAGGAGTCTTGTAGAAACTGGTAAGACTAATTATAATATAATGTTTCCATGATTCAGTGCTTACCTCTTGTGAAAATCGTGAAGAGTCGTTTAGTCAGATTTGATGTGTTTTTTGTATTGAGGCTGGTATTTTGTAACTTGATTCTATGTATGTCTAACCATCCTGTGAGATGGGAGTATTAGATTAACTTATAGCTAGTTTTTTATCTACACTAATATTCCATATAGAATAGGGTAGCAGCACATTGCTGCGTATACCAAATCTTCTTAATAAAAAAATCAGTAATAAAGATTTTAAAATATAGTTTGTATTATTACAAGTACTGTATTATCCTTATTAAATCATGTTAACCATGGATCATTAAGACCTCATGTTGATATGTAATAGTCATATTTCTTTTGAACTGCTAATCCATGCTAATCATTTTTTAATCACTCATTAAATTGTGCATTATGTCTCAATTTTTCACTTCCTTGGATATACTGTACAGTACAAAAAGATAGGATAAAAATAAACCAGTAATATTTCTTTCATTATATTTTTTATTTAAATAACTGCATCAATATTTTTACAGCTGACAGGATTTGTTTTACCATATAGGTGCATTATTTGTTAAAAAAAATTGGTTTATTGTTACACACAATGGTGCTACATAGCCTTCCCAGCTTGGTGCCTTCTTTTAACACTTACTTACTGATTAATAAATAAATAATAATAAATAAATTTTATTCAGGAAAGGTACATACAGTTGATTTACAAACATAATGTTGGATTTATAGACAGAGCTAGTACATACAATACCTAAAGCCTCTAATACTCATAGCATTTCGGGCAAGGTGTGGAGGAAAAAACACTTAGACTAAAACTTAATAGTAATCGGGATTAGGTATAAATTGTGTTGAAAGAAGGAATAAAAAAGGGGGGTAACATAGCAGAAATCAGCAATTGTACAAGTAGGTGAACAAACAGCATTGTTTAAAAAATAGCAAGACATGGGTTGACATTTAGGGGGTAAGGTAGGTTACATGGAGTTAATTAGGTAGTACTTGGTTTTACTCTTAAACTAGTTGAGAGAGGTACAGCCTTTGACATGATTCGGGAGGTCATTCCACATTCTGGGTCCCTTTATTTGTAGAGCACTTCTAGTTTGGTTACACACAACCAAATTGTGTAACAGGAAGAGGTCTTGGACACAAATTTGTTCCATGCTAAATGTAGAGGAATCAGCTGAGTATTCCTGAAATAAAATAAGTTGCCTCAGCTTATAAGGTAAATAAAATAAGCATTTCTTAAATAAGTACCTGCCTCACCTCACTGCCTTACTACTACATAGCCTTCTCGGCATGGTGCCTTCTTTTGATAATTACTTGTTCCACACCCAAGTTGTGTAACAGGAAGAGGTCTTGGACCCCTACTTCCCTCTTTTTTACCCCTTTTACCCTTCTCCTTACCTAACATCATTTGTGCAGCATATTTTTATTTTATCTCTCACCCAGATTTAATTTCAAAATAAAACCAAACTAAATATATTTGAAATGGGTATGTATAGCTAAGGTACACCCTTACTACTAGGTGCACAGGGGCATTTGGTGATAGTAAATGATCCCATCAGGCAGGACTCATCACCTTCTCTCATATTTCATGTTCACCAGTGTTTATTTACCTAATAACTATGGGTATAATATCTTGCTATTATAAAACTAATTCTACTATCATAAAAGACATATTTACTTTAAGTTTGAAGCAGAGAATGCATATATAACTAACACGAAGGACTCCTCTTCACGAGATTCGCCAACTAATAATCTTTTGTTATATTCAAATCGATCCCAGTGTTATGTAGTAGAGAAAAATTGAGTTATATCAAGTTTACGTAAAGCTACGAGTGGTCGACACCACACTTAGATCCCAGACCAAACTTACGAAGATTTTTCGACTTCGTGTAGCTACCTGAATACCGACGTAGCCGCCACGAAGGAACTAAGAAGGAAAACATTCGTAGCTAAGAAGAAAACCCTTCGTAAGTACCTTCGTGAATCTGGCCCCAGAGGCTACCAGTCAGGACAGGTCACTACCAGCACACTACCAACTTCCAATGTTAAATGTATAAACTTCCTATATTACAGTTCTACTGTTACAATTGAAACTATTTTTATATCTGCTAGTGGCCAACAAAATTCTGATGACAGCTACGCTATGGCAGCACTCTTCGAAATTTAAAACAATAAACAGCAACTCTGCCAGAGATCCTATCCAATGCAAATTAATATTTTCTTCTAGGACCACATATAGTGTCTTCTAGCACCACATATAGTGTCTTCTAGCACCACATATAGTGTCTTCTAGCACCACATATAGTGTATTCCAGCACCACATAAAGTGTATTCCAGCACCACATACAGTGTCATCCAGCACCACATAAAGTGTCTTCTAGCACCACGTAAAGTGTCTTCCAGCACCACATATTATGTCTTCTTGCACCACATACAGTCTTCCAGCACCACATAAAGTGTCTTCCTGCACCACATATTGTGTCCTCTAGCACCACATATTGTGTCCTCTAGCTCCACATATTGTGTCCTTTAGCACCACATATTGTGTCCTCTAGCACCACATATTGTGTCCTCTAGCTCCACATATTGTGTCCTTTAGCACCACATATTGTGTCCTCTAGCACCACATATTGTGTCCTCTAGCTCCACATATTGTGTCCTCTAGCACCACATATTGTGTCCTCTAGCACCACATATTGTGTCCTTTAGCACCACATATTGTGTCCTTTAGCACCACATATTGTGTCCTTTAGCACCACATATTGTGTCCTTTAGCACCACATATAGTCTCTTCACTTCAATACACTGATGAAAAAGTATACCACAACGCTGGATACTTGAAGGTAAACTTTTGCAGAAACAAATTCTTCATGAACTTAATGATACGTTGTTTCTATATATTAAATGGTTGCCTTCACCTTTTGAATCAAATCAAGTATATTGATGTTATCAACACTTGAGTGTACCTGTGAGCATATAGATGTGAGTATACTTCCTCACAAAGAGTCCATAAAGTAAATTCTGCACTCACGGAGTTACATAATGAATAGCTTAGCACAAAGGGTGTGGTTGTTGGTGGAGGTTTGATACTGATCTACCTTATATGGACTGTAGACTCTATGTTCCCGTGTCGTTTAACTGTTGTGGTTGGCGGATTTGCCACCAGGACATCTTTCTGATCCTGGTTGATCATCTCCAATCATCAATGTTGAATTACAATGGTAGGGTCGACAGAAGGTTCCAGATGCTCTTTGCTCCGAATGCACTGGATTACTGGTTTTCCGTCGGCTCCCACGTTGCTCAGCGCAGTTCCTGGAGACTACCTTCGGCCAAGGTAGTCGCAACTGGCCAATCGTCGACCAAAACCACCTCTGTCTCAGGTCGTTCCAAATCCCTTGGAGCGGCTAAAAGGTCATTCAGTGTGGGATAATCTGACTCCAATATTTCATTTAAATAATGAAAACTTCAATAGCTATGAAGGACCATCACCTTTTGTAAAAAAGTGGAAAACGAAAAATGAGCAAGTGGTTTGATATTAATTCCAAGAACTAGTGTCCTATAGATTTTAATGGGCCTGTATTTTATCCTGAAATAAGAGTCAAATTCACTTGCACAAATTGGGGGGGGGAGGTACAAGCGCTAAGATACGATTACGTCCTAGTACCAATAATCTAATGCTAGTTCTTCATTGGAAAGAAATATGAATATAAATAAAAATGGTTATATAATAAATTAAATATAGGTAAATTCACCTCAATAGGCTATAGAAATATAAAATAAATTTCTAGCAAATATTAGAAATTAGTGGAAGTAGTCTTGATAACAGATCATTACTGTGATTAAGTTGTTAGTATTCTACAAACAAAGGTTAACAGCTTTTCTGTAAATAATAAGAGATGTGAAATCGATCGCTCCACGTGATTGTTGTGTAGCCTATCTTCTTGTTCTACGTGGACTCAGGAGCTGAAAGGAAATGGCATTGTCGAATTCTTCTACATAATAAATAATAAAAATATCTTGCACTTCTACATAAGAAATAACTGATATAATTTCCTAAATAAATTACGGAAAACTGCTAGAGAGGAAACGTACTGGGTTTTGTTTTTATATATACGGCTTTCTTCTTCTTGAGATTATCTTGAGATGATTTCGGGGCTTTTTAGTGTCCCCGCGGCCCCGTCCTCGACCAGGCCTCCACCCCCAGGAAGCAGCCCGTGACAGCTGACTAACACCCAGGTACCTATTTTACTGCTAGGTAACAGGGGCATAGGGTGAAAGAAACTCTGCCCATTGTTTCTCGCCGGCGCCTGGGATCGAACCCAGGACCACAGGATCACAAGTCCAGTGTGCTGTCCGCTCGGCCTAACGACAACTAGCCTACATGTTTACTGTGATCACATGAAAACAATAAGGCAATAATAGTTGCCGAGCTGAGTGTCCGTTGATGGAGAGAACTGTGCTAAAACTCGTCTTCAGCTGCCGCGTGAAGGACGTCGATTTGGAAATAACGAGTTCCAGTACACTGCTATTATCTGCCAGATAATGTGACTTCTTTCTCACTGGTGTAAAGGCGAGCAAGAGACGTTCCTTGTGAGAGACTCTGTACAAGATGGCTGCTGTCGCTTCTCTCCGTAATATGGCGTCCGAGTCAGTCGGTGAAGCTGCTCTCTCTTTCCTCCTTTCCCCGATTGCGCATGCGCAGCTCTCGGTAGGTACCTCGAGCGTAAATGAATTTATGTATTTCGAAATAAATTAGGGAAGCAAGAGATTGTGACGAATATTTATGTCACAATTAAATGTTTCATGTTATAATATAACCTTTCGCAGCTTAAGTCGGTTTATTAAAACTGTGTAAATAAATGAGAGGAATATAAAGTGGAATTGTTTGACCAATTAATAATTTCCACTGGAGTGGTTAAATTGAACTAAATAAGCGAGTTCCACCAGTAAGCAGTAATGTGCTACATAAGTAAACTTATTAGTAAGCGATTATCCTTAGTATAGGTAAGTAATTAACTGGACTCTGTTTAGATCCAACATATGTAGAGATATTTTCTGTTTCTGGCTGATGCAACATCACACTGTCTTGGAGACTAGAAAAGATTTGGCAGAATACTGCATAGTATGAAAGATTATTCTGGTTAGTTTTACAAGTTAGTAATTTTAGTAACTACTTGTGGTTAATACAAAGATGTTGTATAAAACTACAAAGGATGTATGAAAACTGTTGGTTATTTCCAACATAACTCTGGGAGGAGAGAACTCGGGTCGTAGTTCAGGTCTTAGTACTAAAGTGCACCTGTCTCTCTATACTGAAGTTATATTCATGGGTTAGTAGGTTAATACGCACCTAACGAATGTCCCAAATCTGTGGCAGATAGGACTGTAAGTCATCATTGGGAGCATAATTCAATATTGAAAACATTGAATAATTGTCTGTAAGAAACAGAATGCTAACATCAAAATGAAATGTGCACAATTAGATCATTTAAGATCAAGGAGACTTTGTCAATACAATGAGGTTACTGTCCAGGGTCACTGTGACTTGTAACTGTGAAGTTACTGGACATTAACTCATCACTGCAGCAGCATGGTCACCTCAAGTTTAAATGATGAGTTATCTATACCTAAGCTGAATCAAAATATTGCTTAAGTTTCAGTTTACAGTTCTGAGCAGCGACTCTAGATGGTCTAGTGCTCTGTTGGGCAGAATCACTGTCCTCTGAAACTTGCGTTATAGGTACCTCTGTAGAACATTCATGTTTGCTAACTCTAAAGGTACTAATTTCTCTAGCCTTTTTAAGGTAGTAATACCTCGGCACTGAACCTTAACAATTCGTAAAATACCATGGCGGTCAGGATGGACATCAACAATTTTACCTATAGGCCAATCTGGCCTGGGTCCATCACTGTCTACAAGGACATCTCACCTGGTTTGAGTTGAACTTTGTTGTATGGGTTTCCAGCTCTATAGTGATATTTTCTAAGAGCAGTAAGATATTCACGTGTCCAGACCTCATTCCATTTCTCTATCACTCTTGAAAGATGTTTATAACTCTCCACTATGTCACTTGCTCTGACACATGAAGGGTCAGCTGGATCCTCGTCTCCTAGAGATATTAGAGGGCTCAGAAGACCATCATGAATCAAATGAGAGGGACTCGGGGGTTCTCTTTGGGAGAAATGGTCTGATAGATAGGTTAATGGTCTGTTATTGACTCGTGCCTCAATTTCGATGACAAGGGTTTGCAATTCGGTGAGGCTAAATTTCAGTCTGTGAAGTGCCTTTCTTAAGCATTTTTTGACAGTGCCTACCATGCGCTCATAAAAGCCGCCTTGCCATGGGGCTCGTGGAGGAATCAATTTCCAGTGGCACTGTCTTTGTTTGGGCACAGAGTGCACTTCTGGATGGTTCCATATTTCTCGTAAGCAGGCTTCTTCTGCCACGAAGTTAGATCCATTATCTGAAATCATTAATTTTGGGCAAGATCTGCGTGCAGCCAACCTGCAAAAGGTTTGGAGAAAGGCTTCTGCGCTCATTTCAGAAGTTACTTCTAAGTGTATGCCTCGTGTGGTAGCACACATGAAGAGGCAAATGTAGATCTTCACTGGAATCTTATCTGGAGTGCCTGTTAAAATTAATGTTCCTGTGTAATCGACACCTGTGGTCTCAAAAGGACGAAGGTAGACAACTCTCTCCTTAGGTAGGGGTGAGTGTTTTGATCAGACAATGAGCCAGTCTTACACCTACTAATAAGGCAGTTAATTCCATTTCGGGTAATGACCTATTTTTAATCGGGGCTACTGTTGCCTTAGATGTAAGCAAAAATGATTGTTGAGTGTTAAGTAGATAGGCTATTGAGCCATACACTTTGCCTGAAGCATCACAGAAAACCTGTAAAATTGTGGGTAAATTCAGTCCTGAGGCATTGCGAGGAAACGGTAGAATACTAAGTTTACTGTAAACTGGAATTAACTGTTGCCATTTTTCTTGGAGATCCTCCAGCAACGGTTCATCCCTCTCCATATTATTTTGCCAGCACTCCTGCATGAGGAGTTAGCCCTTAATTAGAATAGGACTGAGTATGCCTAAAGGGTCAAATGGCTTGCTGACATGGGAGAGTAGTTTTCTCATAGTTAGGGGAGACTTGTTGATTTCCACCGACTGGAGATTTAATTCGTCCCTGGAAGTATTACACTCCATGCCAAAGACTTTCAATTTGTGAGGTACCTAATAATCAGGAAATTCTTCTTCGATTATCTGATTGTTATTTGAGGCCCACGACTGTAAGGACATATTGGCTCCTAATAATTCACGGTTAGCCTCATGGTAAATTTCCACTAGTTTAATTTCATCATTAGTGGTTCCTTGAAAATTTTCAACGTACAAATTATTGCTACTCTCAGCCTTGTAAGAGTTATTTGACTTTTTAAGATGTGCATCCAGAGTAGCCTGGAGTAAGAATAGCGAAGATGTCACTCCAAACAATACTGAGGCAAACCTATAAGTGATGTCGCTATTAGGATCCTGTGGATCTTTCACCCAGAGAAATTTAATAAAATCATGATCCGTCTCTTGCAAGCCTACTCTTAAAAAGGCCTTACTGATGTTGGCCGTATAGGTGAAAATGCCGGATCGAAATAGTAACAAAACATCTTGTAGTCTTTGAGTTAGACTAGGGCCAGTTTGTAGACAATAATTTAATGACACACTGTCTGCCTTAATTTGGAGCTGCAGTTGAATACAATCCTAATTGGTGTCGTAACTGAATCTTTCATGACAGCATGATGTGGCAAGTAATTACCTGATTTATGTTGTCTTGGTCAACAACTTCTATAAACTTATTTTTAAGTTGCTGCTGTATCAAGTTATGATACAGTTGTAATTTATCTGGTAGCTTCCGTAGCCTAGTGAATTGTGAATTTAATTGGGTTGAGGCAATGAAATAATTTACTGGAAGCTGTGGGTGGTTCAGCTTCCACGGGAGTCTCACCCAATATTGATTATCTTTAAAAAATAACAGTATCAAGATATTGTTGGTATGTCCATGTGTCGTCTGGACTAGGTTGACTATGCCCAAGGTGTCTAAATCCCCAAATTTGTATACAGGGGGATTAGACTCATCATCCTCAGTTTCATTTCTGACATGCAGCGGTGACTGCTCTAGGCCTAGTCACACGACTATTGAACCAGTCTCGTCGTGGACGTGGTGGTGAGCGGATGTGTTTGTTCCTCTCTACTACTGGATTTACTACAAAATGGGTATAGGCGGCTGTTGGGGGTCCACAACTTAGCAGTGATATATACCATCTTGCTACTGGAAGCTTTTACCTAGGTTTCAAAGTGGTGAGCAGTGCGATTTGACCAGATATCCAGACAAAAAGTGACTGTTTTTTGAACTGGCGCATTGGGCAGTGGGGAAATGGCCGCCTCCCCATACACCCGGTCAGACACCTAAGGAGGTACCCAGGGCGCTGGAATTTTAGCCCCTATTGCCCCGTTCCCTAAAGCTGTAATTCCTCTGTGCAGCCTGGACACAGTGGCATGAACGGACCACTCACCTGCTATACTGATGGCTCAGTGTTTTAGTGATATTGGTGATATCAGTGCAGTGTTATATACAGTGTAGAGGACTATTAAGCATATGTACCCCCAAACAGCACCAGTGAACCGGACGAATGCGTGGGTAAAGGAGTCTCCTTTACTTTGTCAGGCTCAAGCAACAAGCAGCCACGCCACCACTCAGGACTCCGGCAGTGACAATGTAACGGTGAGTGAAGTGGCTACTGTGGCTCAGAAAGAGGGTCATAATAATATGGCCAAGGAGGTGTGGGCTGAACTAAGAAAAGTTGGTGAGTTCCTCCAAAATCTTGGGCAGAGAATCGAGTCCATCGAGGCGAAATTAAACGTTCAGGAGGTCAAGGAAATTCACAAAACTGTGAAAGAAAATCAGGATATAGTGGTTGAGGGCAATAATGAAATATTGAGTGCTGAAATGAAAGAAAGTGAAGTGTGTGTGAATGATGGTAGTCGTAGTGAAAGGAAGAACCCTATAATTACACATAAAATGAAGGAATCATTTGGGCCAATAATGGACGTCTCAGGGCTGAAAAAATCTCTTGAGAATCGCAATGTCACTTTTACTGGTGAACTTGGGAGGAGGTGGGAGATGTTATGCCAGGTATGGCTATCATTTAGTGAATTTATAGGGGATGACTTAGGCAGTGAATTGATTAATAATGGATCACCCTAGACTGAAAGTTTTGTCATGGAATGTTAATGGTTTAAGAAACAGGGTTACAGATGTTCATTGTTATGTGATGGGAAATGATATTGATGTTGTAGCTCTCCAGGAGACAGGGGATAGGAATGAAGGCTTATTGAAATTAAATGGTTATAAAGGGTTTCACCTCTTCGCCGCAAATAACATCAGAGGCACGTCAATTTATGTAAAGAACTCCATACCAGCAGAGTTAGTAGAACCGCCATCAAAAACGCAAGGTATAGAGAGTGTCTGTGTTAAATTATCATTAAGGGAAGGGGAATTTATTGTAGTTAATTTGTATGTATCCAGGACCTGCTTCGACGCCAACTATCTACCTGACTGCATTTATACTGATCCTTCACTGGTCATTGGGGACCTTAATGCTCGGCACACAAGCCTTGGGACAGTGGGTAGCATTAGTACTAATGGGGTCAAGTGGTTACAGTTTCTACAAGATCATCCAGATACCTGTCTATTGGGAAACAATGAACCAACTCACATCAGGGGAGGACGGCTTGACTATGCCTGCATTTTAAACTCTCAGGGGATTATGGGGGAGGCTCGGGTTGTTCGGGAACTACTTAGTGACCACTTTGCCTTGAACGTTGAATTACCACTGGGGAAAAAACAAGTCCACTTTCAAAGGAAAAGGCTAAATATTAATAAAGATATGAAAAATGATTTTATTCAAAATATGGGAGATTGGTATCAACAATACACGCCGCTCTGCGTTGATAGTTTTTACGAGGATATGGTCGAGAACATAGAGAAATTAATACAGAGGGAAAATAACGGGGGCAGGGGAAGCAAGACGCATGGACCTAAGAAATTTAAATATTCCAATGATCAGCAAGTCAAGGGGTGGGAGAGAATGCTACGGAGTGCACATAAAGAATGGATAAAAAATGGAATGAGGGATGAAGAGAAAAATACAATGTTGGAAGTGGCTAGGGAATGCAGTCAGGTGAGGAAGGAGGCGCGGGACAGATACTGGCAAGACTTTGCTCAGTCCATTGGTAATACTAAGAACCTTAAAGACATATGGAGAGCAGTAAATAAAGTCAGGGGTTGTAAGACCAAATTCATTGCTCACTCAGATCCAGGGAAGGTTGCTAATGAGTTAGTAGATAAATGGGCTAGTGCTGCTGGTATGGAGTCCTTACCTGCAGACACGAGAATCACCATTGAGTCATGGGAAAATATTAGAAATGGAGTAACTTTATGTGCCTTAAATACAAGATCTATAGCGTGCACTGAGATAACACACGATGAGCTACTGGATGCTATAAGAAGTGGCAGCTCTACTGCTCCTGGGAAAGATGGAGTAACGTATGACATTCTTAATTATTTAGCCGGTATGAAACCTAGTCCCTTACTTGATTTGTTTAATATGAGTTATAGAGAGGGAAAGTTACAAAGAAAATGGAAAGAGGCAGTCATCATTCCTATCCCTAAGTCAAACGGTGGCTACAGACCTGTCTCCTTAATATCCTGCTTTTGTAAAATGATGGAAAGGATTTTGTTAAATAGGCTACTCTACCTTGTAGATGATAACATGTCCAGTAATCTCTTTGGTTTTATCAAAGGCAAAAGTACTGCGGATTGTCTCTTAAAGTGTTTGTCTAATATGGATGACAATTGTAGAGTTTTTGTTGATCTACAAGGAGCATTAGATAAAGCCAATGGGGAAGTAATCTTATACGAATTAGCCAATCTGGGAATAACAGGGAGATTGTTACACTGGATAAGGGATTATCTACAAGGCAGAAAAGGTCAGGTGTATTATCAGGGATGCATGTCTGAGGAACGGAGGTTTCAGTTAGGTACCCCACAAGGGGGAGTATTAAGTCCCACCTTATTCAATGTATTAATGAACAGATTAGCATCAGAAATGTATCCTCCAGGGGTCACGACGATCATATATGCTGATGACATTCTTATACAAGGCACTTCCGGGAACAAAATTCAAACTGCTCTTAACATACTTGGTACAACCTGTCACAAGTTAGGCTTAGTTATAAATGCAGATAAAACCAAATATGAGTATAGGAAACGAAGAAATATAACACTTACTCTAAATGGTGTGGAACTGAGCCGTGTTCAGAAGTACAAGTATCTGGGCATGTATGTTGGATACACATGTGAGAGTAAGAATGCTGAAATAAATCATATCAGCACCTTATGTAAAGCCCGTCTGCATCCTCTAAAAGCACTGGCTTTTTCTGGTAAAGGTGTTGGGGTACCTATCTTACGGATGTTATACATAAGCACTGTTCGGTCCCTGATAGACTACGCAGCACCCGTTTTGTCTTACACAGGCCAAGGCAGAATTAAAAAAATAGAGCTGATACAGAACGAGGCTATGAGGATTATTCTTGGATGTCAAAGAAATGCAATGATTGAAATAATGAGAATGGAATTAAATTTACAGAGTGTGTGTGATAGAGTCCGTGACATTAACACTAGAGTAGCTATTCGTTTCATGCGGAGAAAAGGAGGGGATAAGCTGTTTGAGAGCGTTCAGACCTGCTTGAGTGACGTACACACTTCCAGGAAACTGAGGGAGACACGCTACACGAGGGGATTAGCTCATGACCTCAGGGAATACGATGTACTTGACTGCTGTAAACCCTCTCGACAGGGTAATATGTCTGCTCCCTGGAAAGTACAGAAAATAGACGTCGAAATTGTACCCCTCAATGTGAAAAAGATTCATCATGAACCGGGACAATTACGGTGTATGTATGGAAGCATGATATCCCGGTTACCAAGAGGCAACAGTTTACATGTATATTGCGACGGGTCGGTGGCGGAGGATGGCAGGGCAGGGTGTGGTGTCCTAATAAGGGAATATACGGAGTTTGGGACTGTGGACAGGAAAATTGAACTCCGGCTTAGTAATTATATATCATCCACACAAGCTGAACTGCAGGCCATTCTGGCGTGTTTGGAGGAAGTACGTCATGACGACAAAAATGTTTTTGTATTTGTCGATAGCCGAGGAGCACTGGAGTCCTTAAACAGTCGAAACCCAGTCTTCATGTCTATAGTTGAGGATTGTAAGAGAAGAATAGCTGAGATACAGCTGAAAGGTCATAGTGTGAAATTCATGTGGATTCCATCTCATGTTGGAATAGTGCTCAACGAGGTGGCGGATGACTTGGCCAAACGTGCCACATCAAAACCACAAATTGACATTGAATGTGAATTCACAATGAGACAAATAAGAAGCAAAATCAGAAATATTCAGGCACAGGCAGGAGTGGAGAGGAGAGGGATAATGTATGAGAGAAGTCTAACCATGCAACACTACATGTATGTGAGTCAAAACACCCTTTTCACTTATGGTAAAAGGAGAAATGCTTGGAGTGACTCTGTGTACATGCGGCTCAGGCTTGGGTACAAATATTACTGGGAATATGGGATAGGCGTTCATGATAATGACACGAAGTGTAAACTATGTGGTATGTTAAGGTCTCACACCCTTGCCCATTATGTTCTTGATTGTCCGTTGATTAATGTATATAGAAACACTGAGATAAGGACTGTTCCTGAGCAAATAGCCTGGATGTGTCACAAAGGAAAGGTTGATGATATTCTTGAGAGATATAAGAATTTTGTACCAAGACTGTAATATTTTGTTGAATTATCCGTATAACTAGGTCATAAAAGTATTTGTGTACGTCTGATACCATACCACTTGTGAAGGAGGAAATGTACATGTTTATCTCTCAGAATGTTTGGTAACAGGTTTATTGTTTGTGATGTGTGTCTATGTATGTACTAACACATTGTACTGAACGGGGTGAGAATAGCTTGAGCTACCTCATCCCTTTGTGTGTATTTTACCTCAATAAACTTATTTCAATTTCAAGCATATGTGTGTGAATGTGTGGATAAAGTAGGTATCAGTGTGGCACTGTTAGAGCACCTGCCACTCCAGCTGAAACCACACTGCCAGCGAGGTCTGTAGGGTGAGGACACGCCTCACCCTACATCTATGTAGCCAGGTACGATGAAGTCACCATCTCGGCCCTACTCCAAGGTCAAGTGAGTGGCATCTCATTCAGTAAAGCAGACTCTCCTGGGGGCTCCAGGATATATAAAGAGTGCCTTGTCACATTCTACCCTCATGACCTTGACATCTCCAATGCGAAAGAATTACCAGGTGTGTACAGTGCAAGACGCATCAAGTCTGGGGGAAGCCACTAAACAGGATTGTCATCGTCTGGGAAAATGAGGTGCCGCCCCTCAGTCATCACAGGTTCCTAAGCCCCTACCTACCAGCCAGTCTCATAACACCCTGGGTGTCCTAAGCTCTCATGTGTTTTAAATGTCAACACTTTGGTCACATAGCCAAGCACTGTCAATCTTCTGTCACCTGTGCCTTCTGTGCAGACAATTATCCCACTAAAGAATGCCCCAATAAAAACCACGCCCTTGGGACCGATGAAATCACATCCACAGCCACCAAGCACAAGTGTTCCTGGTGCTTGCGGGAGGGTGTGACCGCCTGGCACAAGGACTGTGTCAAGCGTCCCCCTCCCCACAGCACAGTGGAGCAACCCCCAACCACCCCAGTCATCCCCTCCACCCGGGATGACCCCACCATTACACCAGCCCGCCCCCCCCCCACTCGGGATGTGTCGGGAATCCGACACACACACATAACACAGTCTCTCTTAGTCTGTAATCCCTTCAGGATGGAAAATGGGAGACTCCGTGACGTCATGGATGTCATCGTATATTTACATTATGAAACATTGTTAATAGACTAGTTTAGTATCTAGAGTTAACAAAAAAGTAATCAACAAGACTGAATATAATTATTAACATCAAATTGTAGCTAGGTTCCCTTGTTAATGTAAAATTACTTTGAGAGATGAACCAGCATCAGGGCGTTGGCTCCACTGAGAGCAACGCTCCCGCTTCAAAACCATAACAAAGCAGCCATACACTGTACTTGGCTCCAGTATTGGTGGAGTTGCGTGGTGACCGCCGGCCAGGTCGGAAGTTCCTGAGGTCTCTCCGCTACTGGCTAGTGTTTACGTTGGGTGATCGCTTGTTTGCCCTGCTGGTGGTGGTTTGCCACTGACAGGGTGACGTTTGCTTAGCCATGGGGACGTCTCGCCCTCCAATGACGAGGACGCTGTCAGCTGGTCTGGCGTTTACGGTGGCGGTGGACCATCCATTGGTTGGTGTCGCCCTGGTGGACGTGCTGCATGTGGAGCTGTCGGACCTGGTGGGCATCCAGCTGCTTCAGGGCCACCGTGCTGTGGTCAAGTTCCGCTTCCAGGCTGCCTTTCAGGCGTTTCTCGAGCGGTGTGAGGGGCGTGTTTACCCTCTCCCCGATACTGCTGGCTCCGTTAAGGTAGTGAATCTCAGTGTCACCTTGACGTCTGTGACGGTGCATGGTGCCCCCTTCGAATTTCAGGACGACTTTTTAACCTCCTGTTTCGAACGGTTTGGGGCTGTGTTAAGTGTTCGATGGAATAAGGTCGTTGCCGGGCACTGTGTTGGTATGCTTGACGGCTCCCGCACCCTGACGATGTCGCTGAAGTGTAGTGTACCGTCGTCGATGTCCGTGTTGGGTTACACGCTCCTCTGCCAGTACCGGGGTCAACCGCGCACCTGTTATCGGTGTGGTCACGAGGGTCATCTGGCTGCGGCGTGCGACGTGGGAGCAACTGGTCGGGTGCATGTTCTTCGTGTGGAGGATTTTCCGCCCCTGTTGCGTTCGGACGGTGTGGGTGCTGTGCCCGAGGCGCCTGACTGCCTGTCTGCTGCTCCGCCTGTTGGGGCGAGTTCTCTGGCCCGTGCGACACGTCAGGTGACTGCTGTGGCCCCTGGGGTTGTTGAGCTGGTGTGTGAGGGTGACGGGGCGTCGCCTGCGCTGCGTGTAGTGCAGGGTGTTCCGGTGGAGGTTCATGTCCCACCCCCGCCTGTGGATGTGGTAACGGCTCCCGGGGAAGCGGGTTCTGCTGTTTTGGAGGGGGTGCTTCGGCAAGGTGAGGTGCCTGCTGTGCCTGTGTGTGTTAACGACTGTAGTTCTGCTCTTTCCATTCCTTTGCAGAAGCGTGCACGTCGGTGTTCTGAGGCTGTTTCCGTGGATGATGTAGGCAGTGTGGGTGATGTGGCCTCTGTGGACTCTTCGGACGGTGCGGGTGTGGCCTGTGTGGATGTAACAATGGTGGCCGTGCCTGCGGAGGGGCCTGCTGGGCGTGGTGTGGTGCGGCCTGTCTCGAAGCGTTCGCGGTGGGCTCGGAGTGTGTCTCCCCTTCGTGGTGTGCCTTGGGAGGAGGTGGGGGAGTATGGTGCTCAGCTGGTGTCCCCCGCCGTGGATGATGGTGCTGTGCGGGGCTCCGAAGTTGCTACCTGTGTCCCTCCTCCTGCGTCTCCTCCTGTTGGATCCCCGCAGTGGGGGGTTGTCCCTGATGATCGGGACCTCGTCGTGATGTTGCGGAAAGATGAGCGCCGGGGGGCCTCGGCTCCTGTGCCCTGTGGTGGGGTCGCTGCCGCGCCTGCATCCCCTGCTGTTCCCCCTCCTTCATTGCCTCGGTCTGGTGGTTGCCTAGTCCCGTCTTCTGGGGTCGTGCCCTGTGAGGGTCCGGAGTTGGGCCCTTATTGGGATGCCCGGGTGCTTCCGATCCCATGGTGCTCGTCCACTATCTGGGTATCGTCCAAGAAGGTGTTTGTTTATAGGGTGCCGGATAGGATGTCTCAGCCGAGGGTACTGCCTGATGGCCGGCTGCCCGCCGACCTGTGGGTGATTTGGGAAGCGTACTGCTTGCGCTTTCCGATACGCAAGTTTCCGGAGAAGTATTAGTTCCCATCTTGTGCACACGGCTACGCCGTGCCTAGATCAGCTGCCACCGTGACCACGACTCCCCGCCCCCCGGTGCGGGGAGTCTCCCTCTAACGTTCGCCTCTGTTTTCGTCGCCACTCCTCTCTCTACAGCCCATCACATCTACCGCTTTTGACTTTCTTCTCCTCCTCACCATCAACGCGTCTCCTTACATCTGTCCTGGTGCAGTCATCGGGAGGGTTACCCCTTCATGCAAACTGCACCTATTCTCAAGAAGAAGAAGAAGGACTGGTGAAACAACTAGACACCCCAATTACGTGTCAACAACCAGCAACACAGCCTAACAACTATCACATCAACGACTGTATCCGTCTTACCAAGTATTTGTATATTAAACCAGTGCACTGTTTAGTATCAATAGGTATAGGCGGTTATAATGTAGGAAGAACTCAACCCACAAAGTACGTGTACCCCAGTTTACACCCACCTATTTCATGCCATACCTGTAATTGATATGTTTAGGGAACTTTGATTAATTCCTTGCATTCCATACAGGTAAATTGTGAGAGGAGCAGCAAGAATCTATGCAGACAGTTGGTTCATACACATTATTAACTATTTGTTTGCCAAGCTTTGTTCTTCCCACCAGCCACCATTACGTGGCACAAGGAGGCACAGAGCCACACCCAATCTGGAAGCTACACCTACACGCCTTACCAGGCCCACACTACTGGCACAGCTAAGCCATTTTGTATCAGTATTAGTAATCATAATTAGTAATTATTACTAGTAGATTAGACCACCACATGTGGTATATTATAATAATAAGAGGTAAACAATTGGTAGTTTAAGAAGGAGCCGTCTCAAAGTGGTTTAGGCTCCCAATTGTCCCCCCCATAGTGTGTGAGATAATTTCAGGCAGTTTACAAGTATATACAGTTCACTCAATTAATTCTTACTTACTAAGAAAAATAAATAAGACATAACTTTATCTTATTAAAGTCAATTTAAAAAAGAGATTAGCTGCCTGGAGTTTCCCCACAGGATGACCCCACCACCGTTCCTGAAACCAACAGCCTAGCATCCTTCCCTCGCCTACCTGAGAAGCCTGACACCAGCCTGCAGAGGGAGATGTTAGAACTTCCAGCTCGCATGAGTAAAATTGAAATTACATCTGTAAACTCCGAGAAACACTCACGCACATTAAAAATGATCTAAACAGCATTTATGCTAAGATCAACATGGACACCCTAAGACAGTGTTGAAGCGATCCTCTCGATATCCCGATGAGTGAAGTGAACGTCCAAGTATCTAGTGAAATGCCTTCCAGTGATGTAAGTGTTGACACGTCTCAAGCAAGTATTAACCCTTCCTCCAGTGCTGAAAGTACCGCTGTGGCGAGTGTGAAACCCGAGTGTCTTAACTGTAATTAACAAATGCGCTCAAGAACTCATTACAAACAATACCTCTTGTACCTCTATGAATCTTGATGAACATGAAAAGAATGTAAATGTTAGGAAAGATGGAGGCAAACAACTGACCTTGTTACAGATGAAAGTACTCTTTGCCATTGATGACTGTGAACAATTGTCACTTGTACGTAATAGTCTACAACTTGTGAACCTTGTAAACACGTCTCTTCGTCAGGTTTATGAATACCATTACCCACGACCAACTCACTCTTAAATTTCTCACATGGAATGTGAGAAGCGTGCAAAGGAGGCTGTTTGATCTAATGATGTACGCTGGTGCCAACAACATTGATGTGCTGTGCCTGCAGGAACCATACACTGCAAACACAAAAAATAAAACACCACGCAAACTCTCAGTTTATGTAGCTTTCTCACATGTTGGTTCACATGATGTCGGTATCTTGACGTATGTTAAAAGTAACCTAGTGTGTAGACGTATTAAAAACCACAAAAGTGACGACTCATATTACCAGCAGTTTCAGATTGCTACAGCGACCGGCTTTATTAACTTAGTTAATGTATATGTAAGGTGCGATCAAATGGTGGAAGCTTCTCTTCCAAAAATCACCAGCAGCTCTCAAACCATTGTAATGGGTGATTTTAATGCTAGACACACTTGCCTGGGTGACACAAAAACAAACAGGAATTGGCAGAATCTTTGTAAATTACTTAAGAGATAATAACATGTCCGTGTTCAACTTTGACTTCTCTAACGTCACACACCTCATGGGTGGCAGAGTTGATTATATCATTGGTCACAGTCTCATTGATAATGCTCTCGGAGGATCAATTGTTCACGAATTAGTTACTGATCACTTTGCCATATTCAGTTCATACACTATCAATAATGTCAATCCCCTAAGCTTTGTAAAAAAAATAATATCCTTGAAAATTTACACATTTACAATGCGAAATTCCGCATTTCCGAATGGAACAACACTTACTGTTTTACTACTGTCAATGTATTATATGAGGACCTGGTCACTGAAGTAACTGCTTTTTATGACAATATTGTAAAATCCACAAGACCCAAAACAGTGAGGAAGGGACAGAGGTGGTTCACTGACTCACGCCTTAAGCCCCTGCATGGCAAAGTTCTATTCCTAGCTGAGCAGTATAAAACACATAAAATAACTGACACCCTCAACATAATTTTTAAGGCCAGCTGAGAGTTTAGAGAGCTAAAGGAACAGGTGTATAACAAGAACTGGGAACAATTTTAGCGAGGCATCAATTATGCAACATCCTCATCCCAAATGTGGAATAAAATTAAAAAGATTTCATCCTAGCAGTCGTCAACTTGATCACCATTCACCTGCAGACTATGCCGATCTGCTGCTTCAACAATATGCAAGCACTGCCAGTATAAGCAGCCTGCCCCTAGATGTACAACACCATCTGGTTAGTATCAAAATAAATCGTAACTTCAATATTGAAATTGCGTGTAGTGAAATAGGGCCTGATGATAACTATGGCATTGCCCCCTTTGAAATTAAAAATGCACTCAAGAAAGGTAAGGCTACCTCTCCTGGAGAGGATGGCATCACATGCAACACCATGAGAGTACTCGCTGAGCTGCCAAATAACCCTTTGCTAGAATTGTTTAATCAAAGCCTAAGGCAGGGGTGTCATACCCGACCGCTGGACACAAGGACTCATAATACCCATACCCAAGCCTAATTCACAAAAATTTAGACCCATTTTTCTGACGTCGTGCATGTGTAAAGTTCTTGAGAGGATTATCCTCGACAGATTAATGTTTCAAATCAAGCCCCACCTTTCCCCTAACCTGTATGGTTTCCTTCCTGGAAGAAGCACACAAACTTGCTTTGCTGAATATTTTATCAGAGAGGGACCAAACTCTCAGGCGGCATTTATTGATCTTCAAACTGTTTTTGATTCAGCAAACAGAGAAACAATCTTAGAACAACTAGCCTCTTTTGGAGTTAAGAGAAGACTGTTGACATGGCTCAGGGGTTACCTGAATAACAGAACCGCCTCAGTCCTTTTCAACGGGGTCAAAAGTAAACTTTGTGCACCCTTTGAGTTGGGTACACCCCAGGGTGGAGTGCTAAGTCCTACACTGTTCAATGTTCTGATGCACAAATTAACAATTGATATTCCTACACTAACTGACGAAGCCGTTATCTGTAATGTCGATGACATATGCATTGTTGCAAATACCCAAACTAGACTGCAAGCTCTACTTGATTCACTCGCTGCTAAAAGCATTGAATGTGGCCTTGGTATCTCTATAACTAAATCCAGAGTTCTCCATCTCCAAGAGAAAACTCATGTCCCTATATCTTTCACTGTCAACAACCAGAACATTGAAACGTGTAGGCAGCACGTGTAGGCAGACAACCTTGGAGTTGCTATTAACAGTGACATTGTAAACGATCTACACCGTAGGTTAAAAGAAAGTAATTAAATCTAGAGACCCTTATGGAGAATATATATTTGCCTGTTTCAGAGTCAAGGGTAGCGATGCTGTCCTGACTGTGGGTGCAGTCTACAGGATTCCTAACACTGATGTGACTGAATTTAACTCTAACTTTAGAAATCTTATACTAGAGAACAGACTGAACAAAAACCACTTAATTATTTCTGAGGACGTTAACGTTGACCTCTACGAACCTGATAACCCTCCTGTTGTTAGTTTCCTCAACTGTATGAATTCCTGCTTCCTCATACCCTTAATCACTAGACCTACTAGAATCACTGATAGTACTGCAACGGCTCTTGATCACATCTGGACCAACATAACCTCTCCTCTTACTTCAGGGATAATCATTGATAGCACTAAAGACCATTACCCCACATTTCTCCTAACCAACATTAATAAACCACCTCTAGAGACAGGATATAAGCATTAGGCTACACAATGAAACTGCTATAGGCAATTTTATAGCTGCTGCTGCTAATATCATCTGGGAATTCGAATTAGGGAACACAGGGGACATCAACCTAGCAGTGCAATCATTTCTTCAAAAAACTCTCAGCGTTTATAACACCCACTGTCCTACGAAACAAGTAACAACTAAAAGGCTAAACAATCCTTGGCTTACAAAGGTGATACTTAAATCAATTAATTAAAAACATTACTTTAAGAAGACGTATAGGTTAGGAATCGTCTCCAAAGAATTACTCATCATTGCTATCTAAAATAATTAGAAGAGCCAAAATTAAATACTACGAAGATAAATTTACCCACACAAAGGGCAACATTAAGAAAACATGGAGCACAATTTCACAAATATTGGAATCAAATAAGATTTTAAATAACAAATTAATACTCCTGTCAAATAACGATGTTCTGCTTTCAGCCCCTGATACTGCTTTTGAGTTCAATGGGTTCTTCTTTTCCATTGGGTCATCCCTTACAAATGATATTCCATCTTCCAGTACTAATATTCAGGACTATCTTTCAGGTAATTATCCACAGTCTCTGTACCTAATGCCTACTATCTCCATTGATGTTACTGACATAATCCTTTCCCTTAAAACCAAGTGTAGTGCCCATGAGGAGATATCAACTCTAATTTCCAAAACAAGCCTCCAGATCTTTAGCTCCTGACATTGCATTGCTCTTCAACAAGTCACTTGAACTCCAAACCTTTCCAGATATTCTAAAAAAAAGCGAGAGTAACCCTTGTCCACAAATGTGGTGATCCCACTGATGTCAATAACTTCAGACCTATATTAATTCTGCCAAACTTGTCAAAAATATTTGAAAAACTAATCTACAAGCAGCTTTACTCTTATCTAGCCAAACTCAATATGCTTAGCTCTTGTCAACATGGCTTCAGACCCCCAAAAAAGCACTAACGATGTACTTATTAGTATGATTAACTTGATACATGCAGCTCTTGATAAAAATGAGTTCCTAGTTAGGTTATTTGTAGACCTGCGTAAGGCTTTTGACACTGTTAACCACCAAAACCTTCTTCTTAAATTACAACATTATGAAGTCAGAGGTGACTCCCTGCAATACCTTAAGTCTTACTTTACTGACAGGCTCCAGTATGTTTCTGTGAAAAGTCAATTTCTCCCACCCTACCCATCAATATTGGTGTTCTCCAGGGCAGCATACTTGGTCCTCTCGTCTTTCTCATCTACATTAATGACCTTCCAAATGCCTCCCAACATCTCAAACCAATTCTTTTTGCTGACGACACGACCGTCATTTACTCCAGTCCTGACCACTTTGCTCTACATGTCACAGTGAATACTGAGCTAAATAAAGTCCATCACTGGCTAACTGCCAACAAACTCACCCTCAATATTGACAAAACTTTCTATATTTTGTTTGGCTGTAACACCACTATAAAGTACTACTAATAATGTAATACTACTAAAATTGTACACTAAATATTATTATATCCTAGACTATGTTTGATGGTGAGAAGTACAGCTGAGGAAGGGAGTAAGGAATAAAGGAAGGAGGGATGACGATGGGTGGATAGGGTTAGAAAACGTGGATGGGGAGGGGCAACTTGTCTGTGGGGCAACAGAAAACGAGGGGCGCACAGGAAGCTTGGAGGTAGGAGAGGAGAAAGGGGGGAATAGTGAGGAGGGGTAGGAAGAAGCAGGAGGGGAGAGTAAGTGGGAGTAGAGAGTAGCCTGAGGAATACTAATATATATATACTGAGTAACACTTCCTACCGGTTGCACTTGGTAACACTTTGTTATTGAACACTGTATTTATATTTAATGTAATATGAACTGACATATGATGTACCACTGATGGTTACACTGGAAAAACAAAGGTACCCTTCCAAGGAAATGCTACATAAGGATTAACTACGCTGCCACCATCTGCCTTGTCCATTAACTATATCAAGCAATTAGGCAAGAAACATTACTAGACTTGGAGAGTCCTCTTTCTTTATCTGTCAGTAATTATGGGACGGTTGTTAGCAAACTATATCCAGAGGATAAGAGGATCGGAAAATTGACACAGACGGAAAGGCTAACATGAGTTTATTGAAAACAAATAATGAAATTCACAAACTATAAATCCCTACTTTAACACTGGCAATTGTTACGGGATCTAGACATGGAAACGTATTAAAGATCACACACATTACCTTAAGACTACTCTCTGCCTCTCAGTCTGGTGGATTCACTCTGCCTCCTGAGGCTCGCCTGATGACCTGCAGCCTCACACTGCCTCAAACACTCTCTATCTCCTAACTATCATACAGGGGTATATATAACTGAATCGGGGGGGGGGGGGGGTTACACTGTTGTGGGAAAGTCTGGTGTGGTTCTGTTCCCAGCTGATTCAGCCTACACGGGAAAAAGTGTTTTGCACACCTAAATAGTTCGTCAGCACATCAGCTTCCCCTGTTATGCAAAAAAGCACTCAAGATGTACCATTAAGTTGTTTGGCAAGACTATCTCGATTATTCATAAACAGGAACAAGCTGACTAGGGTGGAGCCCGAAAATATTTCAATTAACTCTAGCTGAATTTGAGGTCACAGGCTGACCTTACCAGGACGTTCCCATGGTGATTCATGGGTGTACTCTCTGGGCGTTACAATACTCCCTCTCCCCGGAATTAAGACAACAATCGGGTGTATCTAAGTTAAGCCTGATTTTGTCTTATCCTAACTCATCCATTATACCCTATTTACCCTAAAAATTGCAAAATGCCAGTGTCATAATAAGAAAAAGAATCAAGTTACATTAATCTAAACACATTATACAAGTACATTGCAAATAGAACAATACAAAAAAATACATTGAAAGTAACACGTAAAAATAAAAATTAATGTTGGCAAAAATGATAAGTAATGAATCAGAATCGATTCAATGCTGATTTACCTTACATGATAATAAAGAACATTATGAAAAAAATTACCTATCCTGCCTGCACACTAGGCAGCCTAGAAAGTCTTCCCCCGAAGGCTGGAAGACCAAAACATACAAAAAATGGTTAACAACATGATAAAAATATATAATATTCCTACACTAACATTTAAATTTAAGTAATTAAAAATAACAGGTAACATTATACTGAAGTGGGACATACTCCAAACATCTGCTGGGCACCGCATGACCCACAGCCAGTCTTATGAGTTATACAAATTATAAAACGTGATAAAAAATACAAAAACAATTGACATGAAAACTCTGCAACAGAACTGTAAGGTTACAGAATACTTGAGGCCAATCCATATACCGCCTAAAACAATAGTGCCAGAGTCCATCTCCATGCACCCTGCACATATTGATAGTAAGAAAACCTTTTACTCCAAAAATAAAAATTACTTAACATTACAACATTTATGGAATATAAAAGCATGCATATATTGAACAAAATATGTACCCATACACTGGTACAAAAATAGAGATCCTGGACACTCGTCGCCAGGACAGATTTATTACACAGAAACATACATAAACTAAAATAATAATAAAATTCTAAGTAAAATTTGTGTTAGAGACCCAAGTCATCTAGCTTTGATAATTGTCTAAGACCACTTTTCTAGGTCTAATTATTTTGCATCCCTATAAATGCTAAATATTTTCCAAATGATTACATATGCATGCGACACCGTTAATAATAGTCTTTTCTCTTAACAAGCATTTATAAACCATGTCACTAAATGTTCATGATGATATACGCTTTTCCTATCTTGCATCCGTTGTACTCTTGCGTAGTGACCTAATGATGGCGACTGGTCCAGCGTCTGCCTGTCAATGATGCCTGCATATTCCCTGAGATCTTCTTGCAACAGCTCCGGGGTACTTCTGGTGACATAGCAAGTCTACTGGGGACAGACTTCTCGTCAAACTGCCCAACTGCTCAAAGGTGGTGGTGTGAAGAGCAGCAGCGAGTAACAACGGCCGGGGACTTGGCCGGTCACAGTTGAACTGTGTTGGGAGAGATGTATGCAAGAACATATCTCTCATCCAGCTGCTTGAAGCTGAAGGTCGACGAGTGACAGCAGCGACATAGCAAGAGTCGTGACAACAGGGCAGATAGTGTGACATCAACGATGTCTCGCAAAAGAAGTAAGCAGGTGCAGGTGTTGGGGCGTGGGTGGGTCGTGGCGGCAGGTCAGGTGGATCCCGACTTCAGCTCCTGGGACCCATCACTGTACAGGCGTTGCTTGTGTCACATTCTACTGAGCCGGTATGCCTTGTCGCGCATGCCCTAATCTGCCTGACCTTGGGCCTATGGTGCGAAACGTGCACCCTATTGGCGAGTCAAGCACACTCAGTAGGGAGGTGCCGTTGGAATGTGACCGCCTCGTTGTGCATATTGGTGGAGTCAGCGATGTGGCATCCCCAAGGTCGAGGGGGAACTGGTAGCTGCTGGCATACCCGCTTGTTGACCTCGCGCCTCCACTTCCGGTGTGCCTGCCCGGTGTGTCGAAGCAGGCAGGTGGGTGCCTCTGATGATGAACTGAAAGACAGCGGTCCACCAAACTGGTACGTTGACATTTGAACAGCTGTGTTCTGCTGGCAGAAACTCTGGCATGGACAACCTCATTTGGTGGGAGGTGTCGGCTGGGGGAATGGTGTCACTATCACCCTCCCAGGTAACTGAGTGGTGGGGTTACTGGGATTGTTGGGAGGGAGTGGGGTGTAACGTAACCACCGAAACCTTTCCACAGTACCAGAAGGGGTGACCCCCCCCCCCCTCTGGCCTCGATGTTGGTTCACGAGTATCTGGTACCGGGAACAGAGCGGTATGGACAAGCAGACCTGGGGAAGACAGAATAACACTCCGACTGGCGGAAGCAAGGACTCTTCCCTGGGCTTTGGTGACAGGATACAGCCCAAGGGCTGGAAGGCATGTGCTCTGAATACAATCCATGACAAGATTACAAAACAATTGCCAGTTTAAAAAAAATAATAATAACTACTAAGAGACACGACAGCGAGTTACTGAAACTCTCCCTGCCTCGCCCGTGATCTCGTTACCATGGGGTGACAAGGCTGACCCTGGGTGCCAATGAGAGTTGACAGAAGGTCTTCCTCTCCACCCTGGGCAAGCCCAGCTGGGTCAGTCAACTGAGAAGGGTCAGGAATGGGAATCGCTGAAGGCAGATCCAGTTCCTCCCTGGCAATGTAACACTTTAATTTGTTGACATGAATAGTTGTGTCACTCTTTTCATCAAAGATTCCCTCGATCAGGAAATTAACTGGGACAAGCTCCTTAATTACTCTATATGGTCCTCGCCATCTAGGTGTTAGCTTCCTACTTCGATTGGCAGCCGCCTTTTCATTTAACCTCATGACCAAGCTTCCCTCTTTAAATATCAATGGTTGAACCCTCTTATCATAATAGTGCCATATCGGCTCCTCACTCTCTTAGAAGCCTCAGCTGCAATCCTCCAAGCATTTCTCATTTTAGAGAGGATTTCTGAAGGATAATCCTCACCATACACAACCACGGGTCTGTTAAGCAGACCTGATGGGAAATTACAAGAGCACCCGGTGAAAAGCAGCAGTGGTTGTGTGTTAATTGACTGATGAATGGCAGTGTTCAAGGCTAGTTGAACATAGGGGAGTTGTTCTTCCCAGGTGGCAGCATCTTTCTCTGCAAGAATTGCTAGCATATCCTTAATTGTACGATTGGTTCTTTCAGTCATACCGTTTGCTTGAGGATGGTAAGCCGTTGTGAGGGCTGTTGTAGTTTACTAAAATTTCACAAACTTCTTTAAAAGTGTTACCAACGAACTCTTGCCCTCTGTCAGATACTAATAATTTAGGTGGTCCAAACACAGTGACAAATTTACTTAAGAAAGCGTCTGCAACAGTCTGGTCCTTACGAGGAAGAGCAACCAAGGTAGTGAACCGGGACAGATGGTCCACTAGAAACAACACGTAGCGATTGCCCGAATGACTACTATGTAAATCAATCAAATCGGCTCCCACTCGATCTAAAGGCTCAAAAAATTCAGGGAACTCTTGTAGGGGAGCCTGTACCTTAGGTGTACCTTTTCTTCTTTGACAATTGGGACACGATCTAGCAAACTTAGTGATATAAGATAACATCGTAGGAAACTAGAAGAAAGTTTTTGCTCTCATGTAGGTCTTAAAGACCCCAGGGTGACCAGCGATCTTATATGCATGCGCAAGTTTCACGGCTGAGGATCTTAACGCATCGAGGATGACTAACTGGTAAACCGCACGATCTTTCTTGTCGTTAACATAATAGAGGGCACCCTTCAGAATGTCAAAATGCTGCAGGGGAAAGTTACCTTTCTTCATAGGGGTATTTACCATCCTCCAAATATTCAATTATTTCCTTCCATCGCTGTTCTCCCATTTGAAATTCTCTCATTTTATCACTTGCAATAGTTTCAATGTTGACATTTACGTTAACTGACGCGATGTTCCTACTCAAGGTGTCTGGCACGACGTGAGATGGTCCAGGCTTATAAAGGATCTGAAAAGAGTGAGCTGACAGCTTGTGAGATCAACGGGATATCCGGGGACACTTTGTTTTGTTTCTAAAAATGTATGTGAGAGCTCTGTGATCTGTGAAAATAACAAAATGACGTTGGAATAGGTAGGGCTCAAAATAATGAACACTTTCCACCACTGCAAGCGTTTCCTTGTCTGTTGCTGAGTATCTAACCTCCGGCCTCTTCACTTTTCTACTGAAATACGCCACAGGGTGAGGATGGTTCTCTGAATCACGCTGCATTAAGCACCCTCCTATGGCAATACCACTAGCGTCTGTATGCACCTCCAACTCCTTATCAAAGTCAGGCACAGCTAATACTGGGACAATAATTAATTGATTTTTGAAACTAGTATAAGCCTCATCGTGTTCTAAGGTCCCCATAAATTTAGCAATCTTCTTTAGAAGGTCAGTTAAAGACGCTGTTATACTAGCAAATCTCTCAATATGGTGGAAGAAGTATCCGGCTGCTCCCAGAAACCTGCGCACATCCCTTTCTGACCTAGACCTGGGCATCTCAGCAATGCCGTGGGATGAGTTTGGGTCAGGTCGGATGCCATATGTGCTCACCTGGAACCCCATAAATTTTAATTTCTGAAATGCCAGGGTGCACTTGTTTATGTTTAATTTGAACCCTGCCTTGTCTAACAATGAAAGTGTCTCAGTCAAGTCCCGCAGGTGCTCATCAAACGTCCTGGAGTAGATAACCACGTCGTCCAGGTATGCTAATGAATGTCTACCCAACACAGGGCTGAGGATGAAGTTAATAGCCCTCTGAAATGATGAAGGGGGCTGTTTTTAGCCCAAAAAGCATGCACCTAAACTGAAACTGGTGAACCCCATCAAAGAATGCATTTTCTCACGGTCCTTAACTGCAACCGGAATGGCCCAGTATGCTGACTTAGCATCCAGAGTGGAGAAATACTTGGCTGCCGCGAACTGATCTATAATTTCCTGAATCCGAGGTAAGGGGTACACGTCCCCTTTGTAATTTCATTAAGTTTCCGATAGTCGACGCAAACCCGGTAACTACCATCCGGTTTGTGCACCAGCACCACAGGAGACAGCCATGGTGAAGTACTTGGATATATAACTCCCTGTCTTAACATCTTCTGACACTCCTCTCTGATTGTTTTATTAGCCTGTTCCAGGAGCCTCCACTGTCTCGGGCCCGTGATCACCTGTTGGAATGGTGTGCTCAATTCTGTCTAACAACCCAATTTGATCGTCGTCCGTTGCAAATAATTTGGGGAACATCTGCAAAACTTCCCGCACCCATTTCCTCTCTAACTGTGGAATGTGCTGTAAATCTAGCGCTAATATTAATTTATTCACACTGTTGGTATCGCAAGGTGGCATAAGCACCGCTGTGCTGTGCTTAGGAGTCTTACTAATGTCTTTAACATTAAGAGCGCCACATTGCTCAGTGTCTGTAATAGTTTCAGATGGATCTGGTCGAAATATTGATGTCTCATCTAAGATAATACCCTGAGACACTCGATTACCCACTCTGAAGCGGTAGGTCTTGTCTGAGAGATTGACTACAAGTATGAGGGCACCTTTATCCAGGACATCAATTACGTAGTGGGTAATTAATAATTTATCAAACCTGCCAGCCACCAGAAGGGTAGAACCAGACTGGATATGACGACCCACGGCCACCCTAAGGAACCTAAATAATCATGATGGGCAAGTCTGCTTGTCAAAAGCATGTAAAATACACGACTTCTTATTATTGTCTGGAGGAGAATGAAACAAAAATTTCGCATAATTGGCATGATGTTTCTGCTTCCGCTGGATGGAAGCTACAACAGGTGGATGATCAGTCAGTGTAACTGGGTATGATACAGTGCCTAATTTTAACTGGAAGTGTCTCGCCCCCTTCTCGGCTAACAGGGAATATGAAAACCTGTGAAGATCCATCTGGCCGCCGGGTTTTGCATAGACCCGAGTGGGCCTCTCATGAAACTCGAGACGTTTAGATGTTTGGGCACATGGCCGGAATTCGTGCATGCGATAAAACAACGTTACAAGGAGCGGTAGTGCAGGTAGTGTAGTTGTCAAGTGTAACCGGTAGGAAGTGTTACTCAAAATATATATTAGTATTCCTCAGGCTACTCTCTACTCCCACTTACTCTCGCCTCCTTCTTCCTACCAAGGCACTACGGGCTCACCATAGCCCGTGTTACCTGGAACTTTTTGTTTCAGGTAGCGAATCTTTAACAACAACAACAACAACCCTCCTTACTATCCTCCCTTTCTCCTCTCCTACCTCCAAGCTTCCCGAGCTCCCCTCGTTTTCTGTTGCCCCACAGACGAGTTCCCCCTCCCCATCCACGTTTTCTAACCCTTCCCACCTATCCACCCATCCTCATTCCCTCCTTCCTTTATTCCTTACGCCCTTCCTCTGCTGTACTTCTCACCATCAAATATAATCTAGGATATATATATATTTAGTGTACAATTTTAGTAGTATTACATTATTAGTGGTACTTTATAGTGGTGTTACAAATGGTCAAAAAATATAAATGGTTGCAAATGGTCAAAAAATATAAATGGTTACAAATAGTCAAAAAATATAAATGGTTACAAATGGTCAAAAAATATAAATGGTTACAAATGGTCAAAAAATATAAATGGTTACAAATGGTCAAAAAATATAAATGGTTACAAATGGTCAAAAAATATAAATGGTTACAAATGGTCAAAAAATATAAATGGTTACAAATAAATCCTCAAATCAAATAAATCTCAGGATAAACAATACCCAAATTTGTAACAAAGTAGATGGCAAATTCCTTGTCGTTCTCAATGACCGCAAGCTGAATTTCCAGGGACACATTCTTAATATATCAAAAAAAGTTTCAACAACTGTTGGCATTCTTTCTAGCAGTAGGCATCCATCAGTCTCAGGAGACTATGGACTTGCGCACTGGCGTCGGCCTGGTCTGGAGTGGCTTCAAAAGGGCACAAAGCCAGGGTAGGTTGATTCGGGGGAGAAGCTGTTACCCAGGCAGCAGGTCCCCCCTCTTCACGGCGCTGAAAGTCTCCAATGGAAAGGCATACACTAATACGATTGGTTCCAGAGCCGTCGCAGGAACTGTGAGTTCCGGGGTTGACCTCGAAGTTGGTGAAAAAAGGCACAGAGATCTCCAACCCGGAGACCGCCGTGGACGGGGCCGGAGAAGAACCACTCCATCAAGGGTATGAAAGACCTCAGCCTCCTGAAGCAGAGCCTGGGCCACATGACCCTCGGGAAGTGGACGTCCCGGTCCCGCACCTACGGGTTCCAGACAGTGATCGTCACAGTCCTCTTTCAACGGAGGCCAGCCTCCTTCAAGACCAAGTAGAAGGAAGAGTGTTTCTAAGCATTCTCTCTAAGATCAATGTCAGAGAATGGTCTCTCAAGATTCTCCCACAGCTGACTTGTATGGCTCATTGCAGTGCACAGTGCACCGATCTTGTGCACAAGCCTATCTCTCCTAACCCTGGATAATAAACTGGCATGTTGGGTATCTCCAGAATGCCCACTTAACCAGGAACACGGTTATAATACGGAGGCCACCTTATGTCCAGGCCGGAAGTAGATACAGGGAAGTTAAGCATACATGCCACAAAGGGTCAATGATTACATAGGCTGGTGCCATCGAGAGAAACAGAGGGGAGACGCCAACGAGGCGACCGTCTGACCTCTGGGGGTCAACCGGCGCGATGGAGAATAACAGCTTTGACATGGTCGTGATGTGTTCATGACGTCACCTCTCCTACTGATCTTCGTACGTTCAATATGATTGGTTCCCACTCATTTGCTGCAATGCTATTGGTCAAATTGTAATCCCTTGTGTGTGTCCCACAAGATGCTCTGAGCCTCAGGAAAAAGCATTCTCGTGAGGGAGCTCTTGCATAGAGGACGTGTCCTGTTCTGTCTATCGGCCAATAGACTGAACACCGTCCATTCCTCACCGTCAAGTTAACTCAGCGTCTTTTCGATATACCCACACTCACTCAGAATCACGATTGTGAATATATTGTTCAGAAGCCTATAGTGACAAAATCACCAGAGCAAAACAGACTGGTATCAGGTAACCCCTGGTGACAAAGATCCTTGTGAGTGACCTAGAGTGAACTAAGGCAGTGCCGCCGCCTAAGTAACCTGTGCGTGACTTTACCACAAGTGTACCTGCATGATACCACAGCCGCCACTCTGTCCAGAGCGTGTAGCTAGTACCTCAGTACCTTGAGGCGCCTGCCGCCGCCCTCACTGTACCACGTGACGTCACCACCCTTACTCACCGCCAGTGCCAAGTGTGTGTGCGTGTGTCCGTCTGTTAAGCATACAGCACGCCCTCCTATTCCTGTGTCAAGTATGGATTGTGGGAAGCCTGTCGTCAATGGTCTCACATCAGAATGAGCGCCCAGCTGTCAGGCCACCTACGAGTTCTTGCATAAATGTGCCTGATTGAGTGAGTGAATAAGAGAGGTACCCTCATCTGTAAGTACAAGATCTTGTCATTGTTTTATTGTGTCTGTGTTGATCTGAGGGATCAACCACAGTTCTCACCTTCTCATACCTGTCACAGGTTATAAGTGAATCGACGGTGAATGCGTGTTTATCTGTGTGGTATCACTGCATTTCACTTGTCTGTGAATGTGAGCTTCACATACACCACACATTTAGTTATTGTGTGACATTATTATTGTTCATGTTATTGCCTGTCCCATTGACAGTGTATTTGTGATTTATTGCATATCACCATTACCGAGTATCCGGTTGGAACTCTTGTGATCCCTTTGCATACCGGCAGTTAGGTTGCCGTGTTAATGGGGCTTGGGGGGGGGGGTATGGGAGTAGGAAGGGCTTGGGGGAGTGTGGGAGAAGGGGAGGCTTGGGGGGGGGGGTATGGGAGGAGGAAGGGCTTGGGGGAGTGTGGGAGAAGGGGAGGCTTGGGGGGGGGGTATGGGAGGAGGAAGGGCTTGGGGGCATAAGAAAAAGGAGGGCTTATGAGGGGGTGTGGGGATAGAAAGTGCTGAGGGGGATGAGGAAAAAGGGAGGGCTTAGGGGAGTGGGAGAGAAGAGAGGGCTTAGGAGGGTGGGGGATACTGGAAGGTTTAAGGGGTGGGGGAGACTGGAGGGCTTGGGGGTGGGGGAGAATGGAGGGCATGGAGGATTAGGAAGGGCTTGGGGGGGGGAGAAGGAAGATGCTGGGGGAGGGTGGGAGTGGGGGTTGGTGCCCAAGGTGGGCACCTTGGGTACCAGGGGTTGGGCCAGGTAGGACCTCGGTTGGGTGGAGGATGGGGGTGGTGCTTTTCTCACTGTTTCTGTTGAGCTGCTTGTGGATGGTTCCCACTCCCATCTTAGATTGCAGGGCTCGGGGTTGTGGCTCCCTGATTCCTTTCTTTCTCCCTGTGCTACCTCCTCACAGCTGCTGCCCTCATTCACTCATCCTTTGTCATATCCCTCTGCAGTAATACTTTTTTGAACTTCTGTACATTTGCTAGTCTGCTTTTCCTTGCTAACAAGTCCTCTTTTGTTCTCTGACTCATGAATACCATCTTTATTAATCGGTCTCTGCCTTTGCTGTACTGTGCAATCCTGAAAATCTTTTCAGTATTTTGGTTGGCCCTCTCCATCTTTACCTTTTTAAGGATCTCATTAACTTCATTTTTGTTCTTGTCTCTCCTTTCCACTGGACTGGTCCCTGTTTGCTTCTTAATGCCTACTATTACTACTGCTCTTTTATGCTCTATCAGTTGGCTAATACATCTAGCTGCTTCCTGAGAAGAAGCCACTTCCATCGCAACTTCCCTAACTGCAGACCTAGCTTCAGGGCTCTTTTTAAACAATTCTTCAAATGAGGGTTGATTTGTAGAAGTCCCCTCAACAGTAGCATTACCTTCTCCCTGAGGGATAATTTGTGTCTGGTATTGGGGAGGAGTTTCATTCAGACATCTTATCTCCTCCTTTGCTGCCCTTAGTTCATCCTGCAGTTTGGTTACTCTCTCCTTCATTACCCTCAGTCCTTCATTGAATTCAGTCCACATTTGCTGGAACGTAACCCTAATCCAGGCTTCATGTTCCTCCTGATCCTCTGAGTTTCTTTCTACCATGTTTATCTCCTTGTAGTTGCTTCCACGAGTTAGTCTCCCTGTCATGTTTTTCCCTATGAGATAGAGGGGGGGAGGGAAGGGTGGATGTGTGTGTGTGTGTGTACTCACCTATTTGTACTCACCTATTTGTGCTTGCGAGGGTTGAACTCTGGCTATTTGGTCCCGCCTCTCAACTGTCAATCAACTGGTGTACAGGTTCCTGAGCCTATTGGGCTCTATCATATCTACACATAAAACTGTTACTGGAATCTGCCTCTGTCACATCACTTCCTAATGCATTCCATTTGTCAACCACTCTGACACTAAAAAAGTTCTTTCTGCTATCTCTGTGGCTCATTTGGGCACTCAATTTCCACCTGTGTCCCCTAGTGCATGTGCCCCTTGTGTTAAATAGCATTTCCTTATCTATCCTATCAATTCCTTTTAAAATCTTGTATCTCGTGATCATGTCCCCCCTAACTCTTTTGTCTTCCAACGTAGTGAGGTTTAACTTCCGTAGTCTCTCCTCGTAGCTCATATCTCTCAGCTAGGGTACTAGTCTGCTGGCAAACCTTTGAACCTTCTCCAGTTTAGTCTTATGCTAGACTAAATAAGGACTTCATGCTGATGCTGCATACTCCAAGTTTGGTCTGACATATGTGGTATACAATGTTCTGAATGTTTCCTTACACAAATTTCGAAATGCTGTTCTTATGTTGGCCAGCCTTGCATATGCCGCTGATGTTATCCACTTGATATGGGCTTCACGAGACAGGTCTGAAGTGATATCAACCTCCAAGTCTTTCTGTCTCTCTGATTCTTTAATAATTTCATCTCCCAAAAGATACCTTGTACCTAGTCTCGTGCTCTAGTCACCTACCTTCATTAC
>NC_091223.1:6156399-6183899 GCF_040958095.1 Procambarus clarkii
GGTCCTGGGTTCGATCCCAGGTGCCGGCGAGAAACAATGGGCAGAGTTTCTTTCACCCTATGCCCCTGTTACCTAGCAGTAAATAGGTACCTGGGTGTTAGTCAGCTGTCACGGGCTGCTTCCTGGGGGTGGAGGCCTGGTCGAGGACCGGGCCGCGGGGACACTAAAGCCCCGAAATTATCTCAAGATAACCTCAAGATAAGGGGGCATATCGTTTTAAATCGTTATAAATTAAAATTTGTTCAATTTGCTTATAAATTTATTTATGAAATGGTTATAGAAAAGGCTGCAACTGGTCCAAGTTTCGCCATCACACCCTAAACAGAAAAGGAGAAAAAAAATACACAACATATTATGCAACGATTTTTCAACATTTTCAAATAATTTCAGGGAACACATGTGTCAACTAAATTTTTTTCTATAACACTCAGATATTAAAATTAGCATATAATAAAGGATTGTTGTGAGTAGTTTTATCAAAAACGTGTTTAGTGCAATAATATAATTATTCAAAGTTACCCTTTCAAAAATATGCAATATATGATGTTTATAAATTTTTATAAAATCAACAAATAGACTTTGGACTAAAATGTCTACAACGTACTGTAGAAGCACAAACTCTACATATAAGGTGTAATTTGCATGTAAATTGATTAATAAATGAAAGCTATGAAGTACTTTGAAGTTGTAAATTACTTTCCTGAGTAAAATAAAGATCAAAGTTCGGCCACCTGTAGCTGAGCTTGACTTCGACAAATTTCGTTCATAATTGGCACCCTTGCAGATAGGCATCCATTGAGCAAGGTGTGCAAGTTTCATGCAAATCCCTTGATAACAAACGAAAAAACAAATTGGCCAAAAAAAAGAAGAAAAAAAAAAAAAAAAATTACATATAAATATATTGCACATACATATTACAATTATTACAAGAGTTTGTGCTTCTACAGCACATAGTAGACATTTTAGTTGACACATGTGTTCCCTGAGATTATTTGAGAATGTTGAACATTCGTTGCATAATACGTTGTGTATTTTTGTTCTCCTTTTCTGTTTAGGGTGTGATGGTGAAACTTGGACCAGTTGCAGCCCTTTCTATAACCATTTCATAAATAAATTTATAAGCAAATTGAACAACTTTTAATTTATAACGATTTAAAACGATATGCCCCCTTAACGCTAAGTAAACAGAAGCAACAAGTGAAAGGAAAACGCTATGTGAACAGATGTATCCAGAGAGAGGAAACGTTATGTGAACAAATGCGTTAGGAGAAAGGAAACGTTCAAATTTCTCAAAGGCAATGATGTATACTTTTCCCTAACAATTTATTGATCTGAATACTGAGAAAAGCATGTAGGCTGCTAACCAGGAGGGACGTCCAGTGTACCCTATGCACCTGTGTTTACAAAATACCACGCCGCTTGCTCATGGCTCATTGGAAACACAGTCACTCAAGGACTTGCGTTCAAGACATGAACTAATGACGTCCCTCTTAGAGTATCTGATGTACACCGCTGTGTGACCCAACTCCTATTATGAGTTAGGCAGGCGGTGGTGCTACTGATTGTCTGACTGCTTTTACTGAGTGATGCTATTTAGTTGATTTGTTATAAGAAATTGAAGACTGGTAGACACCTTTAAAGATGTAAAAAAAAAATTAAACTAAAACTAGGAAATATTTCCCTCATTCAGTAAAAAAAACCGCTTACTGATTTTGACTGAATTTACTGAGTGATGCTATTTAGATGTTGGCACTGATTTGATTTGATAAAAGCAAATTGAAGACTAGTAGGCACCTTTTAAGATGTAAAATGTTTCCCTCATTCAGTAAACGCTTACTGACTTTGACTGAGTTTACTGAGTGATGCTATTTAGATGATTTATTATAAGAAATTGAAGACTGGTAGACACATTTTAAGATGTAAAATGTTTCCCTCATTCGGTAAACGCTTACTGACTTTAACTGAATTTACTGAGTGATGCTATTTAGTTCATTTCTTATAAGAAATTGTAGACTGGTAGACATCATTTAAGATGTAAAATGTTTCCCTCATTCAATAACGCTTACTGACTTTGAGTTTACTAAGTGATGCTATTTAGTTGATTTGTTACAAGAAATTGAAGACTGGTAGAAACCTTTTAAGATGTAAAATGTTTCTAAAATGTTTCTTCTCATTCAGTAAACGCTTACTGACTTTGACTGAGTTTACCGAGTGATGCTATTTAGATACTGGCACTGATTTGATTTGATATAAGAAAATTGAAGACTACAACGACGAGGCTCGTTACTCTTTAAAAAGTTAGGAGTCCCTAAGTGTAAGGGGAAGGGGGGGCAGGCAGCCAAGAGCGGGTATGGTGTGAGCTAAAGTGGTCATTCACCTCAGTCAGTCAGACGACATACATCGAGGAGGAGATTCGCCCGAAGGCTCACTCGCAGGTCAGCCTGGGGAGGGACAAGCATCTGGTGATGAGGTAAAGTGCATCATGAGCATCGATGTCTTCAATCCTCTCGTTCATCCTCTTCAGGTCAGTGATCTTCTTACCAAGGACCTCGTCGATGGCATTCCCTCCAAGAGGAGCACCTAGGAGTGTGCTGTCCTCAGGGTTGGTTATGTGAATATCAGGCAAAACAACCTTTATTTGCTCTATTATGTGCTGGTTGGTGGAGGTTATTTCGCACTTAGAAGAGTTCAGGGTGAGGCTTAGACTTGTTCCTTGTTCCTGAATTATTCTTATGTCATCCAAGAGCGAGTCTCGTGAACCAGCTAGAGTACCATCGTCCAAAAACCAAATGTTGAGCACACTGGACAGGTTATCGGTGACTTCCTTGATGACTAGGCAAAAAAGAAAAGGTGCAAGGGGGTCACCCTGTTGGACACCTTGTGATTCAATTTCATGTTCCCCAAAAAGCAAAGTGAGATTTTACAAAAAAGTATAGGGAAGGAAAAAGGCGATGAACCGCACTTAGTTCTGTATCCCTTCTAAGCAGATTGAAAGCATTTTTGAAGTCCAGTTTTATCAGGGCTTTTTCATCCGTAATGTTGGCAATGTAAGCTCTAACTGCATGAGCCGCTGCCTCACACCCTTACGGAATGCCAAACCCAAACTGTTTTGACTTCAGCATGTGTGCTGCTACCTGACTAACTGTTCTGGCAGCAGCCTTAGCGACGAGGCACCGGAGTGAATTACCCATAGCTAACAATTTGATTCCTCCATCTTTTTTCCTGAAGGCACAGAATTAAGCACCAAAAAAGATAGGCCGTATGGTCTCTGGAATGTTGCCAGCTAGACATGTGTTAGAGAATCTAGTTAGTTCCACCAGGAGGCCCTGTTCAATGTCTCCCAGTGCAGGGCTGAGCATTTGTTTGATGTGGTTGGGTCTTAGTCCTGTGAACCCGCCTGCTGATCCTGGTGGGAAGGATAAGGCTGCTTTATGCACCATGGATTCGAGCACACACAGGGGGTTCTGCTCTGGTGACACCGACTAGAGGAACACTATCATCAATTGGAGCTCTGGGTGGGAGTTTTTATCTTAGGGCTTGTGCTGTATCGGCGTCTTTGGTGGCAACTGTGTCCTCGCAGGTGATGACTCTGATCGCCCCTATTGTGTTGCCTTCTTCTATTTTCTTGCTGACTGTTGCTCTGATTTTGGATGCCTCGGTTCTGCTGTTGATACCTTTACTGTGGTGGGTGTTTTTGGCACGGGTGGGGAGAGGTGCCTGGTTGTCCTCTCTAGGAAAACTATTTATAGCCATAATAACTGAGGAAGCTAGTGATTTGTCATTCCTTGCAGGAACAGCTAGGCATATGTTTCCATATGCCTAGCTGTTTCCATATGTTTCCATATAAGATTGCGCCATGCTTGGATGGTTCCGGGAGAGTCATTAACATTTTTTAAGAGACTGGATAGTTTGACTACCGCTTGGGGGCGAGCAGCTTTGGGGAAGTGCTGCAAGGTTCCAACTGATGTCGCTTTGTTGGCTTCTAGTAGGTTCTCAGTCGTAATGAAGCTGTTGGAGGTGCTTTCCCAGACTGCTGATGTAGGACCTTAATTGATTCTCTTTTTGGGGAGGGCGCCACCTATCCGAACAATCAGTTCGGATAGGTAATGTTTTTTCGACTACCTAACCTAACCTAACTTTTTCGGCTACCTAACCTAACCTATAAAGATAGGTCAGGTTAGGTTAGGTAGGGTAAGGTTGGTTAGGTTCGGTCATATATCTACGTTAATTTTAACTCCAATAAAAAAACATTGACCTCATACATAATGAAATGGGTAGCTTTATCATTTCATAAGAAAAAAATTAGAGAAAATATATTAATTCAGGAAAAATTGGCTTATTAGGCAAATCGGGCCTTGCATAGTAGACTGAGAAGTGCGTTCTGGCTACTAGGTACGACATATATATATATATATATATATATATATATATATATATATATATATATATATATATATATATATATATATATATATATATATATATATATATATATATATATATATATATATATATTATATATATATATATATATATATTATTCAGTTGCATCTATGTCCCCAGGCATACATGCAACTGAAAACTCACAACCCAAAAATGACTCAAACCCATACTGCCAGGATCACTCTGCATCTGGCGTACAGGACACCAGGCTGGTCGAGTGGTTAAGGTGTCTTGTACGCCAGATGCAGAGTGCTCTTGGCAGTATGGGTTTGAGTCACTTCTGGGATGTGAGTTTTCAGTTGTATGTATGCCTGGGCACCATTCAGGCTTGCTCGCATTTGTGTTCCTCACGTGTGCCCCAAAGAATGAGGTGATTTGATAAAATAGTATGCCCAAGATTACCATCAGAGTGCCGGCGGGAGGATGGGGAATTAGCCTCGGCTTCTATCCTCTTTTGTCCGGTCGTGCTGGTCGAGTGGTTAAGGTGTCCTGTACGCCAGATGCAGAGTGCTCCTGGCAGTATGGGTTCGAGTCACTTTTGGGGTGTACCCGTACGTACCCGTACCTGACCCCGTATGGGTATAAATTACCGAGCTATGTAATTTATTTTCACTTGCGAATGAACCATGGAGGTTCGGAACGTTGTGCAAATTGTATAAATAAGTGTAATACATTCTATAGTAATTCACTTTTTTCTTCAACTTGAAATAACGATCATATTCAATGATATTTATATATATATATATATATATATATATATATATCATTGAATATGATCGCATATTCTGTATATATATATATATATATATATATATATATATATATATATATATATATATATATATATATATATATATATATATATATATATATATATATGCGAACAAGCCTGAATGGTCCCCAGGACAATATGCAACTGAAAACTCACACCCCAGAAGTGACTCGAACCCATACTCCCAGGAGCAACGCAACTGGTATGTACAAGACGCCTTAATCCACTTGACCATCACGACCGGACAAAATGAGGTGATAGCCGAGGCTATTTGAACCACCCCACCGCCGGCACTCGGATAGTAATCTTGGGCATAGCATTTTACCAAATCACCTCATTCTTTGGGGCACACGTGAGGAACACAAATGCGAACAAGCCTGAATGGTCCCCAGGACAATATGCAACTGAAAACTCACACCCCAGAAGTGACTCGAACCCATACTCCCAGGAGCAACGCAACTGGTATGTACAAGACGCCTTAGTCCACTTGACCATCACGACCGGACAAAATGAGGTGATAGCCGAGGCTATTTGAACCACCCCAAGTATGTATGTATGCCTGATGTATGAACCACCCAATATACAAGGGGCGGAGGCTATAGTCAGGGATGAAACTGAGGCTGAAACTCAGGAAGTTGCAAACTCTGACTCAGTAGGCCAGGATGTAGATGACATTAAACTAGAAAGTGTACCTGACAGCTCGATAGGTACAGACACCACGACGGTTCTCGATAGAGCAATTCAGAACAGAAGGACAGACTTATGCAAATTTTATGCAAAGGGCATATGCAGACATAGATATGCTGGTAATAAGAAAGGATTAGAATGCAGTTACCAACATCCCAAAAATGTTTAAATATGCTTAGGAAAGGTGAGTGTCGATTTGGATCAATATGTAGGTTTTTCCATCCTGACATGTGCCAAACCTCACTGGAGGACAGAAAATGCTATGACCTTAGCTGCCCACACTTTCACGTGAAAGGCACGGAACGCTACATAAAGAGTGGCAAGCAGGATAATGAATTTGGAGGAAACTCTATAAATTTTTTATACCAGACCGGCAGAGAATTCAAAAGGAGCAGCATGGAGAGTGTATGGAACTGGATGCCAGATCCACTGGCATTCCAGAATTACAGATACAATTACCCACCAAAAGGGAACTACAACTACGACAGAAAACTGCCCTACAACAATCAGTACTGGTCAAAACAAACTCATTATATCCACGATTAATGGACGTGCCGAAAAAGTCTCCCATTCAAACTATCACTAATAGAGTAACCTCATTCATCTTTGCCAACATACAAGGACTGAAAACAAGAACAAACAACAAAGTACAGTTCATAAATGGCCTCCTCACGGAGTCAAATGCAGTATTTGGAGCTTTCACAGAAACCCATGCAGGGGAATTGTTGGACAGTGAGATCTGGATTCCAGGATATAACCTATACAGGTGTGATAGGAAAATTAGGTCACATGGAGGAGTGGGTCTGTATATTAGGGAAGACCTTGTATGCTCGGAGCTCCTAAACGTTACAAATGAGGTGGTAGAGGTACTGGGATTAAAAATAGAGAAAATAAATTTAGTGATTATACTAATATACAAACCGCCAGATGCAACGGCTGAGGAATTCACAGAACAGATAAGCAAAATAGAGAATAGCCTTGATAATTTGGAGAACCCGATACCTGATATTATTTTCCTAGGTGACTTCAACTTGCCTAGTCTCAGGTGGAAAATAGCAAACAATAATATTATACCAGGAAATCTATCAGGACCTAACCAACCACAGATTAGAGAACAACTTAGATTCTGTGACAAATTTTCACTCAATCAGCAGATATCGGAGCCAACGAGAAATGAAAATATTCTAGATCTGGTCTTTACGAACAATGAAGACATTATCAGAGACATTACGATATCAGATACCACATACTCAGATCACAAACTCATTGAAGTGCAAACGACCATCAATACTCAGAATAGACCTAAAACGTTGATAAAGCGAGAGGGGCTATTCAGTAAATTCAATTTTAATAATAAAAGGATAGACTGGGAGATAATAAACAGGGAACTTACAAACATTCCATGGGGAACTGTTCTAAATAATACAAGTCCTACAGAAGGAATAGAAAAACTTACTTCAGAAGCGTATCAAGTCTGTCTGAAACATGTTCCTTTGAGGAAAGCCAGAAAGAGATCTAACGTAGAAAGAGAACGCAGACGACACTATAAACGCAGGAAAAAAATAACGGAACTGCTTATGCAGACACGAATTTCCCGTCAAAGAAGGAATAATTTAAATAGGGAGATTGAAGAAATCGAGCGGAAATTGAAACACTCATATGAAACTGAAGAAAGGCAGTTAGAACAGAAAGCAATTCAGGAAATAAAGAAAAATCCAAAATATTTCTTCTCATATGCGAAATCAAAAGCAAAAATCACTGCCAGTATTGGACCTATTCGTACAAGTGAAGGTTCATACACGGAGGATGACAAAGAAATTAGTGAAATCCTAAAAAAGCAGTATGAGGACATGTTTAGCACTCCAATAAACAACATGAAGGTGGAAGATCCAGACATTTTCTTTATGCGGGATATTCAAACCCCGGTAAATATAACTGATATAAACACGAGCGCACTAAATTAAGCAAATGTAATGTAATGAAGATAAGGGTAGGAAGCAGGAGACCAGATACAATGTATCACTTGGGAGATGAAATACTTCAAGAGTCAGAGAGAGAGAAATACCTGGGGTTTCATATCACGCCAGACCTGTCCCCTGAAGCTCATATCAAGAGGGTAACAGCAGCAGCATATGCCATGTTGGCTAACATAAGAACGGCCTTTAGAAACTTGTGTAAGGAATCTTTCAGAACATAATATACCACATATGTCAGACCAATCCTGGAGTATGCGGCTCCAGCATGGAGTCCATATCTAGTCAAGCATAAGACTAAAATGGAAAAGGTTCAAAGGTTTGCCACCAGACTAGTACCCGAGCTGAGAGGTATGAGCTACGAGGAGAGGCTACGGGAATTAAACCTCACTTCGTTGGAAGACAGAAGAGTTAGGGGGACATGATCACCACATTCAAGATTCTCAAGGGAATCGACAGGGTTGATAAAGACAGGCTTTTTAACACAAGGGGCACACGTACTAGGGGACACAGGTGGAAACTGAGTGCCCAAATGAGCCACAGAGATATTAGAAAGAACTTTTTTAGTGTCAGAGTGGTTGACAAATGGAATGCATTAGGCAGTGATGTGGTGGAGGCTGACTCCATACACAGTTTCAAGTGTAGATATGATAGAGCCCAATAGGCTCAGGAACCTGTACACCTGTTGATTGACAGTTGAGAGGCGGGACCAAAGAGCCAGACCTCAACCCCCGTAAGCACAACTAGGTGAGTACAACTAGGTGAGTACACACACGAGCATACACGGGTGTGTGTGCATTGAAAAAGGGTTCAAGAATCTGGTTGAAGAAGGACTATGGAAATCGAGGAGGGTAACTGAAAACAAAAGACTGGCATTCCGAAAGGGAAACTATGAGGTGATAAGGCTTTCCTAACATACATAACAAGGGAAAATGAGCTCAGAGGAAAGACTTCCCAAGACATGATGGACTTCATCACACACAATTGTAAGGAGGCAGCAGACAAGCTTGTCCCTGACCAGGAGGAATACAACGAAATACAGATGAGAAACCCATGGTTTAACCAGAGATGTAAGATAGCTTAGCAGCAAAGTAAAAGTGCGTGGAGAAACTACACAAACAACAGGACACTCAAGAGCAGATATAGATACCAGAGTGCCAGGAATGAATATGTCAGGTTGAGAAGAGAGACAGAAGGGCAATACGAAAATGACATCGCAGCAAGGCAAAGACTCAACCTAAATTGCTGCACAGCCACATCAGGAGAAAAACCACAGTAAAGGAACAGGTAAATGAAATTGAGGCTAGGGACAGAAAGATTTACTACAAACGACAAGGAAGTGTGCGAGGAACTGAATAAGAAATTCCAGAAGGTCTTCACATCAGAGCTAGGGGGAAGTTCCAGAGATAAGAGAGGGAATAGTTAACCAGGAACCACTAGAAGAGTTTGAAATTTCCAGTTGGGATGTAAGGAAGCTCTTGTTAGAGTTGGATGTGACAATGGCTATAGGCCCGGATGGAATCTTCCCATGGATACTAAAGGAAGGAGCAGAAACACTGTGCCTGCTACTCTCCATAGTGTATAACAAATCACTGGTAACAGGGGAATTGCCAAAAATTTGGAAGACTGCTAATGTAGTCCCGATATACAAGAAGGAAGATAGACAGGAAGCACTGAACTACAGGCCACTGTCCCTAAATTGCATACCATGCAAGCTAATGGAGAAGATTGTGCGAAAAAAAGCTTATGGAACATCTGGAGTGAAAGAACTTTGTAACACAGGATCAACATGAGTTCAGGCAAGGCAAGTCCTGCCTCACAGGATTAATTGAATTCTATGACCAGGCAACAAAAATCAGGCAAGAAAGAGAGGGGGTGGGAAGACTGCATATTTTTGGATTGCCAGAAAGCCTTTGACACAGTACCACACAAGAGGGTAGTGTAAAAGCTGCAGATGCAGGCAGGAGTGAAAGGCAAGGTACTCCATTGGATAAGGGAGTACAAGCAACAGAAGACAGCAAGTCACTGTGAGGGGTGAGGTCTCAGATTGGCGATACGTCAACAGTGGAGTCCCGCAAGGTTCAGTCCTTGGACCTATAGTGTTTTTGGATTAAAACAGAGGATGATAGTAGGAGGCTACAAGATGACCTAGACAGACTGAATGAATGGTCCAACTAATGTCTACTAAAGTTCAACCCGAGTAAATGCAAAGTCATGAAACTAGGCAGTGGAAAAAGGACGCCAGACACAGGACACTGAATGGGAAATGAAGTACTTCATGAAACGGACAGAGAGAAAGATCTAGGAGTTCATATCACACCAAACCTGTCTCCTGTAGACCACATAAGTAGAATTAAATCTGCGGCATATGCGAGGCTGGCTAACATCAGAACAGCCCTCAGGAACCATTCAGAACCTTGTACAAAGCCGCTCTCGCACAAGACAGCACATATATGACTTGTTGCTTATATCAATATTTTGCTTATGAATTAGTACATATGTGGTATGTTCACAGTAACATTTTTTTCAAGGCCCAAACTCTTCCTCACGTATCAATTTACGTCTCACAGTAGCCGTCCATCGCCGTAGACAGCAGAATAGTCGCGACTGGTTCAATTATAATGAAAATTGTAGTTTTCAGGGCCCACATGGGTTGTGAAATTTACCTACTCTTAGGTAAATAAATGCATGGAATATACATGCTCTTAGAATATTACAGATCAGCTACATCGTATTGAAGGCTCGTAGTTTTGTTTTGAGAAATATTAGTTGTTCTTAGTAAATTATAATAAACACTATAATTTATAACATAAAATAAAAGTGCTTCACCAATCAACATTATATACACTAGTTTATGCTTTAAAAATCTTTAAAGAATGTAGTGTAGAAATGTCAACAGAAAACGATGTTATATTGGAATGTGTATGGGGTAAACTACTGCAAACAGGATTGCCTAGTATCTACTACCTACTGTAAGATGGGTATAGAGTCCATTACTACCTGTTAGGTGGGTAAGGGGTCCTTACCACTTGTAGGATGGGTCTGGGCCCAACAACTGCCTATAGGATGGGTATGGGGGGCTACTATCATCCACAGGATGGGTATGGGGTCAACTACCTCCTACTGGCCAGTCCTCTACCACCCACAAGATGAGTATGGCGTCCACTACCGCCTGCAGGATGGGTATGGTGTCCATTACTGTCCACAGAATGGATTTGGGACCACTATCATCTACAGGATGAGTATGGGGTCCACTACTGCCCACTGTATGGGAATATGTTCCACTTCCGCCCAAAGTTTTTTTGACGTGAAAAAGTGAAAATTTTGCAGTCTCCGTGGTGTAGTGGTAAGACACTCGCCTGGCGTTCCGCGAGCGCTATGTCATGGGTTCGTATCCTGGCCGGGGAGGATTTACTGGGCGCAATTCCTTAACTGTAGCCTCTGTTTAACGCAACAGTAAAATGTGTACTTGGATGAAAAAACGATTCTTCGCGGCAGGGGATCGTATTCCAGGGACTTGTCCGAAACGCTACGCGTACTAGTGGCTGTACAAGAATGTAACAACTCTTGTATATATCTCAAAAAAAAAAAAAAAAAAGGATGTGTGTGGCGTCCACTTTACCGGATGAATGGGTATGGGGTTCACAATCACCCACAGGATGAAAATTGTGTCTACTATCGCCCACAGGATGGGTTTGGCCTCTATTGCCACCCAAATCATGGGAATAGGGTACAGTACCGTCCACGGAATGGGTATATGCTTAACTACTGCAACAGGATAAGTATATCGTCTAATACCGCCCACAGGATGGGTATGGAGTCCACTACCACCCATAGGATGGGCATGGGGTGCACGTCCGCCCACATGATAATTATGGTGTCCACTACTGCCCAAATGATGGGTATGGCCTCCACTGCCGCATACAGAATGCGTATAGGGTCCAGTACCGCCCACGGGATGGGCATGGGTCCATTACCGCCCACAATATGCTTTTGGGGTCCAATATTGCCCACAGGATAGGTATGGGGTTCACTACCGCTCACAGGATGGGTTTTGAGACCACTATCATCCACAGGAAGGTCTACTACCACCGGCAGGATGGCTTTGGGGATCACTATCATACACAGGATGGGTATGGGGGGTCATGGTTATCCACAGGATGGGTATATGCGCCACTACCGCCCACAAAATGAGCATGAGGGTCGACTACCGCCTACAGGATGGGTATGAGGTCCACTACCGTCCACATAATGTGTATTGGGTCGACAACCGCTCACAGAATGGGTACGGGGGGCCACTATTACCCACAGGATGGGTATAGGGTCACTACCACCCACAGGATGGTCATGGGGTCCACTACTGCCCACAGGATTGATATGGGGTACACTACCGCCCACAGTATGGGTATGGGGTCTACTACTGCCTACAGGATGGCTATGGGGTCACTACCACCCACATGATGGGTTTGGGGTCCAATACCGCCCACAGGATTGGTATGGGGTCCAATACCGGCCTAAGGGTGGGTATGGGGGCCACGTCCATCCACAGGATGGGTATATGCTCCACTACCGCCCACAAAATGTATTTGGGTCCACTATCCGCCCACAGGATGGGAAAGAGGTCCACTACCGCCCACATTATGGATATTGGGTCGATAACCACTCACAGGATGGGTATGAGGGGCCACTATCACCCACAGGATGGGTATTGGGTCACTACCGTTAACAGGATGGGCATTGGGTCCAATACTGCCCACAGAATTGGTATTGGGTACACTACTGCCCATTGGATGGGTATGGGGTCCACTATTTATTTATTTATTTATTTATATACAAGAAGGTACATTGGGTTTGTGAGAATACATTGGATAGTACTGTATTTACATTCTTGTAAAGCCACTAGTATGCACAGCGTTTCGGGCAGGTCCTTAATCTAGCAGATAATTTTAAGCAGGTAATTTCTATCAGAATTGATAAATGATAAAGATACATTGCAAGAGAAAAATGAGATGAGAGAGCTTAGTAAGTATATTAAAGCACATTGTTATATTAAAGCTCTGATTGATTACATTGACCGCTTGATTAGTAATTTAAACAAGATTAATAGACACCATACAGCAGATTGGCAGCACATATATGAAGACCGCAATGATCACAATGGTAAAGATGTTCAAATTGGGAACATAAAGGTTGGGAGATTGGGTAGCAATAGATACAGTGCAATTTTAAGGCAAAAAGTGAAAAATTATGAAGATGAAATTAGGTACTTTTTAGTATTGATTTTGAATGATGTAAAAGTTGGACAGCTTTTCAATTCAGTAGGGAGTGAGTTCCATAAACTGGGTCCCTTTATTTGCATAGAGTGTAGACTATTGTCTACAGAATGGCTATCATTCACGACTTCGTGTACCTGGGCTCCACAATCTCTGACTCCCTCTCTCTTGATACGGAGCTAAACAAACGCATCGGTAAGGCATCTACTACCATGTCCAAACTGACAAAGAGAGTGTGGGCCAACAATAGGCTAACTGAGTATACTAAGATTCAGGTTTACAGATCCTGTGTCCTGAGCACTCTCCTTTATGGCAGTGAGTCTTGGACACTCCGCGCCCGTCAGGAAAGACGGCTGAATGCCTACCACATGCGCTGCCTTAGACACATCTTGGACATCACCTGGCAGGACAAGGTGACAAACAACAACGTCTTGGGGAGAGCAAGAATCACCAGCATGTACACAATGCTGAAACAGAGACGAATGCGCTGGCTCGGGCACGTTGTGCGAATGGGCGACGGCAGGATCCCTAAGGATCTCCTGTATGGAGAGCTGAGGCAGGGAAAGCGTCCAGTAGGCAAGCCCCAGCTACGGTACAAAGACGTATGCAAAAGGGACCTGAAAGCCATGGACGTCGATCTTGCTATATGGGAGACACTGGCTGCAGACCGTTCAGTCTGGAGGCAGTCTGTTCAACGAGGTCTCTCCAAGTTCGAGGAGTCACTTGCCAAGGAATCGGAGGCAAAGAGACAGAGAAGGAAAGCCGGTAACCAGGAAGACAGACCAGAATCGGACTTCGTTTGTGCTCGGTGTGGGATGGACTGCCACTCTCGGATTGGCCTCATCAGTCACACCAGACGCTGCACCAGGATTGACAACTAGGGCGCAACTCCATAGTCTCCCGAGACTGAAGGATGCCTACTACTATATATATATATATATATATATATATATATATATATATATATATATATATATATATATATATTATTAAATATGACCGAAAAAGTAAGATTAATAATTCTAACGCGAATTTTCTCAATCTTTCGTACATTTCTTTTCACTGTTGGAGGTAAATCAAAAATCAATTCTCCAAAATTCATTTTTATTTCTAGTCTGACGCGACACGAGCGCGTTTCGTAAAACTTATTACATTTTCAAAGACTTTAGTTCACAAATACACAACTGAATAGAACTTACGCATCTCCGATTTTATATCTACATTTGAGTGAGGTGGAAGGGGTGATGTGGCATTAACACAAGACAGAACAAGATGTGGCATTAATAGGGAAGAAATCCGCCAAGAAATTTCGCCAAGAAATCCGGACTCCACCTGCCAAAGATCATTGGGGAATATAAACCTGGATATGCGTATGGAAATGTCAAGACACACAAGCCTGGAAACCCACTTCGGCCAATCATTAGCCAGATACCCACACCCACGTACAGACTGGCGAAGCGACTCAACGGCCTGCTGACTCCTTATGTTCCTTGCGCCTTCAGCCTGAAGTCTCCAAAGGAATTTGTTGACTTACTGCGGGGCACACGGGCCACAGGGATAAGAGCCTCGTTGGACGTAGAATCGCTGTTTACCAACGTACCTGTGGACGAGACAATCGGAATGATAGCGGACAGAGTGTATCGTGATCCAGCCTGTACTCCTCTTGACATACCAGAAAATATTCTGAGGAAACTACTCCAAGCTTGTACTAAAGAGGCACCCTTCTTGAGCCCGGATGGGCACATGTATAAGCAAGTAGATGGGGTCGCCATGGGTTCTCCCCTAGGTGTCCTGTTTGCAAACTTCTACATGGGTACCATCGAGCAAAAAGTCTTAGTCGACATGAACTTGAAACCGGCCATATACTGCAGGTATGTTGACGACATTTTTACACAGGTACCTGATGTCAGACATCTGCAGGAGCTGAAGGAGGCATTTGAGCAGAGTTCCGTGCTGCGTTTCACTTACGAGATGGAAAAGGATGGGAAGCTGCCCTTTCTAGATGTAACAGTCATGGAAAAGGGCGGAGGTTTCCACACTGCAGTCTACACTAAGGAAACAAACATAGGAATGTGCCTAAATGCCAACAGGGACTGCCCAGACAGGTACAAGAGGAGTGCTGTTAACGCATATGTCGACCGTGCTCTCAGCCACAGCTCAGAATGGAAGCAAGTCGACGAAGAACTCTGTAGGGTAAGGCAGGTCCTAGTCAATAACGGCTTCTCCAATGGTTTCGTCGAAGACATCATAAGAAGGAAAGTGAAAAGCCATGCAACCTCTGAAGAGACAACTAACACAACACCTATACCCCCTATTAGACTATTTTACAGGAACTTCTTTTCCACAGCTCATAAAACGGAGGAAAGGGTCCTGAAAGATATTGTTAATAGAAACGTTATCCCTACAGACAAAAATCAGAGGATACAACTGACGATTTACTATAAAACCAGAAAAACGGCCAGCCTACTCATGAGAAACTCTCCAGACACAAAACAGAACGCTTTAAAAGAGACTAATGTCGTCTATGCCTTCAAATGCCCTCTTGGGGACTGTAAGCTCCAAAAAAACCAGTATATAGGCAAGACAACAACATCTCTTTCTAGGCGTTTAACGATGCATAAGCAACAGGGCTCCATTAAGGAACATATAATCTCTTCCCACAACCAAACCATCGCCAGAGAAATCCTAGTAAACAACACAGAAATCATCGATAGATACAGCGATAGCAGGCGGCTTGACGTTTGCGAGGCACTACACATCAAGAAGTCAACACCAGCAATCAACAGCCAATTATTGCACAACTATATTCTACCCACCTCAAGACTCCGCTCCAATATAGAAGCATCAAGAAATATGGACCAATAGGCTTTCTACAAACACTTCTATTCAATATCCATTGTTTCGTGTTCTGTCTTGTGTTGATGAAATTAATACCCTATTAATACTCTTGTTCTGTCTTGTGTTGATGAAATTAATACCCTATTAATGCCACATCTTGTTCTGTCTTGTGTTAATGCCACATCACCCCTTCCACCTCACTCAAATGTAGATATAAAATCGGAGATGCGTAAGTTCTATTCAGTTGTGTATTTGTGAACTAAAGTCTTTGAAAATGTAATAAGTTTTACGAAACGCGCTCGTGTCGCGTCAGACTAGAAATAAAAATGAATTTTGGAGAATTGATTTTTGATTTACCTCCAACAGTGAAAAGAAATGTACGAAAGATTGAGAAAATTCGCGTTAGAATTATTAATCTTACTTTTTCGGTCATATTTAATAATATATGTCTACAGGAAAGACTGCTACCAAAATATACTAATATATATATATATATATATATATATATATATATATATATATATATATATATATATATATATATATATATATGTATATATATATATATATATATATATATATATAAATATATATATATATGTATATATATATATATATATATATATATATATATATATATATATATATATATATATATATATATATATATATATATATATATATATGTCGTACCTAGTAGCCAGAACTCACTTCTCAGCCTACTATGCATGGCCCGATTTGCCTAATAAGCCTAGTTTTCATGAATTAATGTTTTTTAGACAACCTAACCTACCTAACCTAACCTAACCTAACGTTTTCGGCTACCTAACCTAACCTATAAAGATAGGTTAGGTTAGGTTAGGTAGGGTTGGTTAGGTTCGGTCATATATCTACGTTAATTTTAACTCCAATAAAAAAAAATTGACCTCATACATAATAAAATGGGTAGCTTTATCATTTCATAAGAAAAAAATTAGAGAAAATATATTAATTCAGTAAAACTTGGCTTATTAGGCAAATCGGGCCTCGCATAGTAGGCTGAGAAGTGAGTTCTGGCTACTAGGTACGACATATATATATATATATATGTCGTACCTAGTAGCCAGAACGCACTTCTGAGCCAACTATGCAAGGCCCGATTTGCCTAATAAGCCAAGTTTTCCTGAATTAATATATTTTCTCTAATTTTTTTCTTATGAAATGATAAAGCTACCCATTTCATTATGTATGAGGTCAATTTTTTTTTATTTGAGTTAAAATTAACGTAGACATATGACCGAACCTAACCAACCCTACCTAACCTAACCTAACCTATCTTTATAGGTTTGGTTTGGTTAGGTAGCCGAAAAAGTTAGGTTAGGTTAGGTTAGGTAGGTTAGGTAGTCGAAAAACAATTAATTCCTGAAAATTTGGCTTATTAGGCAAATCGGGCCTTGCATAGTAGGCTGAGAAGTGCGTTCTGGCTACTAGGTACGACATATATATATATATATATATATATATATATATATATATATATATATATATATATATATACGCACTTCTCGGCCTACTATGCAAGGCCCGATTTGCCTAATAAGCCAAGTTTTCATGAATTAATTGTTTTTCGACTGCCTAACCTACCTAACCTAACCTAACGTTTTCGGCTACCTAACCTAACCTATAAAGATAGGTTAGGTTAGGTTAGGTTCGGTCATATATCTACGTTAATTTTAACTACAAAAAAAAAATTGACCTCATACATAATGAAATGGATAGCTTTATCATTTCATAAGAAAAAATTAGAGAAAATATATTAATTCATGAAAACTTGGCTTATTAGGCAAATCGGGCCTTGCATAGCAGGCCGAGTATGACGTTCTGGCTACTAGGTACGACATATATATATATATATATATATATATATATATATATATATATATATATATATATATATATATATATATATATATACATATACAAGAAGGTACATTGGCATTGTGAGGAAACATAGCATAGTGATTACATTATTTCATTCTTGTAAAACCACTATTAGGCGCAGCGTTTCGGGCAGGTTTCGGGCTAACAGAAAATTTTAAGTAGGTAAATACTAGCAAAATTTATAAAATGATAACAAGTACATTGCTAAAAAAAATGAGATGTGTGAGATTTGTATGTATTTTAAAGCACATAGGTAGCTCAGATGGATTGCATTGACAGCTTGAATAGTAATTTAAGAATGATTAATATGCATAATGCAGCATATTGCTAGTACATATAAGAAGACAGCAATGATCACAATCGTAAAGTTGATTGGATTAAGAACATAAAAATTGGGAGATTGGATAACACTGGATACAGAGCAATTTTAACGCACAGATCAGGAAACTATGAAGATGAAATTAGGTACTTAATTCTAATAATTAAGTAGTAATAATAAACTTAATGAGTAATAATAAACTTAATAAGTAATACTAAACTTAATAAGTAATAATAACTTAATAAGTAATAATAAACTTAATAAGTAATAATAAACTTAATAAACTAACAGTGCTTATTATAATTATAAATCCCATACCCATCCTGTGGGCAGTAGTGGACCAAATATACTCATCCTGTTGGTGGTAGTGGACCCCATGCCCATCCTGAGGACGGTATTGGGCCTCATACCCATCCTGTGGGCAATATTAGACCCAATACCCATCCTGTGGGCGGTATTGGACCCCATAACCATCCTGTGGGCGGAAGTGGACCCATACCTATCTTGTTGGTGGTAGTGATTCCAGTTTGGAATCAGAGATGCCGATGTCAGGTGGGGAGTCCACTCCTTGTCCCATGACTTGTGTTTTCTTCAGACTGATGGTGAGTCCGAAAGCCTGAGAGGCCTCGCTGAAGCGGGTTATGAGCCGTTGGAGGTCTTCAGCTGAGTGGGCAGTGACTGCTGCGTCGTCGGCAAAGAGGAAGTCGCACAGACACCTCAGCCGAACCTTTGTCTTGGCTCTCAGCCTGGCGAGGTTAAAGAGCTTTCCATCCGACCTGGTCCGGAGGTAAATGCCTTCCGTGACAGATCCGAAGGCGTGCCGCAGCATAACTGCGAAGAAAATCCCGAATAGGGTTGGAGCCAGTACGCAGCCCTGTTTTACTCCACTTCGGATGTCAAAGGCGTCTGATGTTAGGCCATCAAAGACCACGGTGCCCCTCATGTTCTCATGGAAAGATCTGATGATGCTGAGGAGCCTGGGTGGGCCAATATATATATATATATATATATATATATATATATATATATATATATATATATATATATATATGTCGTACCTAATAGCCAGAACGTACTTATCAGCCTACTATTCAAGGCCCGATTTGCCTAATAAGCCAAGTTTTCATGAATTAATGTTTTTTCGACTACCTAACCTACCTAACCTAACCTAACCTAACTTTTTCTGCTACCTAACCGAACCTAACCTATGAAGATAGGTTAGGTTAGGTTAGGTAGGGTTGGTTAGGTTCGGTCATATATCTACGTTAATTTTAACTCCATTAAAAAAAATTGACCTCAAACATAATGAAATGGGTAGCTTTATCATTTCGTAAGAAAAAAACTAGAGAAAACATATTAATTCATGAAAACTTGGCTTATTAGGCAAATCGGGCCTTGCATTGTAGGCTGATAAGTGCGTTCTGGCTACTAGGTACGACATATATATATATATATATATATATATATATATATATATATATATATATATATATATATATATATATATATATATATATATATATATATATATATTTATATATACATATATATATATATATATATATATAAATATATATATATATATATATATATATATATATATATATATATATATGTCGTACCTAGTAGCCAGAACGCACTTGTCAGCCTACTATGCAAGGCCAAATTTGCCTAATAAGCCAAGTTTTCCTGAATTAATATATTTTCTCAAATTTTTTTCTTATGAAAAGATAAAGCTACCCATTTCATTATGTATGAGGTCAATTTTTTTTATTGTAGTTAAAATTAACGTAGATATATGACCGAACCTAACCAACCCTACCTAACCTAACCTAACCTATCTTTATAGGTTAGGTTAGGTTAGGTAGCCAAAAAAGTTAGGTTAGGTTAGGTTAGGTAGGTTAGGTCGTCGAAAAACAATTAATTCATGAAAACTTGGCTTATTAGGCAAATCGGGCCTTGCATAGTAGGCTGAGAAGCGCGTTCTGGCTACTAGGTACGACATATATATATATATATATATATATATATATATATATATATATATATATATATATATATATATATATATATATATATGTCGTACCTAGTAGCCAGAACGCGCTTCTCAGCCTACTATTCAAGGCCCGATTTGCCTAATAAGCCAAGTTTTCATGAATTACTGTTTTTTCGTCTACCTAACCTACCTAACCTAACCTAACCTAGCTTTTTTTGGCTACCTAACCTAACCTTACCTATAAATATAGGTTAGGTTAGGTTAGGTAGGGTTGGTTAGGTTCGGTCATATATCTACGTTAATTTTAACTCCAATAAAAAAAAATCACCTCATACATAGAGAAAAGGGTTGCTTTATCATTTCATAAGAAAAAAATTATAGTAAATATATTAATTCAGAAAAACTTGGCTTATTAGGCAAATTGGGCCTTGAATAGTAGGCTGAGAAGTGAGTTCTGGCTACTAGGTACGACATATATATATATATATATATATATATATGTCGTACCTAGTAGCCAGAACGCACTTTTTGGCCTACTATGCAAGGCCCGATTTGCCTAATAAGCTAAGTTTTCCTGAATTAATATATTTTCTCTAATTTTTTTCCTATTAAATGATAAAGCTACCAATTTTATTATGTATGAGGTCATTTTTTTTTTTTATTGGAGTGAAAATTAACGTAGATATATGACCAAACCAAACCAACCCTACCTAACCTAACCTAACCTATCTTTATAGGTTAGGTTAGGTTAGGTAGCCGAAAAAGTTAGGTTAGGTTAGGGTAGGTAGGTTGGGTAGTCGAAAAACAATTAATTCATGAAAACTTGGCTTATTAGGCAAATCGGGCCTTGCATAGTAGGCTGAGAAGTGCGTTCTGGCTACTAGGTACGACATATATATATATATATATATATATATATATATATATATATATATATATATATATATATATATATATATATATATATATATATATATATATATATATATATATATATATATGTCGTACTTAGTAGCCAGAACGCACTTCTCAGCCTACTATGCAAGGCCCGATTTGCCTAATAAGCCAAGTTTTCATGAATTAATTGTTTTTCGACTACTTAACCTACCTAACCTAACCTAACCTAACTTTTTCGGCTACCTAACCTAACCTAACCTAACTTTTTCGGCTACCTAACCTAACCTAACCTATAAAGATAGGTTAGGTTAGGTTAGGTAGGGTTGGTTAGGTTTGGTCATATATCTACGTTAATTTTAACTCCAATAATTAAAAATTGACCTCATACATAATGAAATGGGTAGCTTTATCATTTCATAAGAAAAAAATTAGAGAAAATATATTAATTCAGGAAAACTTGGCTTATTAGGCAAATCGGGCGTTGCATAGTAGGCCGAGAAGTGCATTCTGGCTACTAGGTACGACATATATATATATATATATATATATATATATATATATATATATATATATATATATATATATATATATATATATATATATATATATATATATTGGGAGCAGTCTTTCCTGTAGACATATATTATTAAATATGACCGAAAAAGTAAGATTTCTATCACGAATTTTCTCGATCTTTCTTATGTTTCTTTTCACTGCTGATGGTAATTGAAAAATCAATTCTCCAAAATTTATTTTTATTTCTAGTCTGACGCGACACTTGAACGCGTTTCGTAATAACTTATTACATTTTCAAAGACTTTTAGTTTACACACACACAACTATTACCTGCAAACACTAAACTGTATTCTTACTTATGCTGTGATTTAAACAGCTTTCATTTTTCATTTTATACCCGCATTTTGGGTGAGGTGATATGTTACAACAGTTTTGGATGAGATGAATATAACTTTCAACAGAGGATAGAACAGAAAACAATGGGTATTGAAGGTAAGAATGGAAGTAATTGCAGAGGGCCTATTGGCCCATATTTCTTGATGCTTCTATATTGTAGCGGAGTCTTGAAGTGGGTAGAATATAGTTGTGCATTAATTGGCTGTTGATTGCTGGTGTTGACTTCTTGATGTGTAGTGCCTCCCAGATGTCAAGCCACCTGCTATCACTGTATCTATCGATGATTTCTGTGTTGTTTGCTAAGATTTCTCTGGTGATGGTTTGGTTGTGGGAAATGATTATATGTTCCTTATTGGAGCCCTGTTGCTTATGCATCGTTAATCGCATGGAAAGAGATGTTGTTGTCTTGCCTATATACTGAGTTTTTTGAGGCTTACTGTCCCCAAGAGGGCATTTGAAGGCATAGACGACGTTGGTCTCTTTTAAAGCGTTCTGCTTTGTGTCTGGAGAGTTTCTCATGAGTAGGTTGGCCGTTTTTTTGGTTTTATATTAAATCGTCAGTTGTATCCTCTGATTTTTGTCTGTAGGGATAACGTTTCTATTAACAATATCTTTCAGGACCCTTTCCTCCGTTTTATGAGCTGTGGAAAAGAAGTTCCTGTAAAATGGTCTAATAGGGGGTATAGGTGTTGTGTTAGTTGTCTCTTCAGAGGTTGCATGGCGTTTCACTTTCCTTCTTATGATGTCTTCAACGAAACCATTGGAGAAGCCGTTGTTGACTAGGACCTGCCTTACCCTACAGAGTTCTTCGTCGACTTGCTTCCATCCTGAGCTGTGGCTGAGAGCACGGTCGACATAAGCGTTAACAACACTTCTCTTGTACCTGCTGGGCAGTCACTATTGGCATTTAGGCACATTCCTATGTTTGTTTCCTTAGTGTAGACTGCAGTGTGGAAACCTCCGCTCCTTTCGATGACTGTTACATCTAGAAAGGGCAGTCATATTATCATTTCCATCCTTCTCCATCTCGTAAGTATAACTCGACACAGAATTTTGCTCAAATGCCTCCTTCAGCTCCTGCAGATGTCTGACATCAGGTACCTGTGTAAAAATGTCGTCAACATACCTGCAGTATATGGCCGGTTTCAAGTTCATATCGACTAAGACTTTTTGCTCGATGGTACCCATGTAGAAGTTCACAAACAGGACACCTAGGGGAGAACCCATGGCGACACCATCTACTTGCTTATACATGTGCTCATCCGGGCTCAAGAAGGGTGCCTCTTTAGAACAAGCTTGGAGTAGTTTCTGGTAATGTTTTCTGGTATGTCAAGAGGAGCACAAGCCGGATCACGATACACACTGTCCGCTATCATCCCGATTGTTTCATCCACAGGTACGTTGGTAAACAGTGATTCTACGTCCAACGAGGCTCTTATCCCTGTGGCCCGTGTTCCCTGCAGTAAGTCAACAAATTCATTTGGAGACCTTGGAGACGTATGGGGTCCACTACCACCTTTTGGATAGGTATGGGGTCCCCTGCAACCCGCAGGATGTGTATGGGGTCTACTACCACCCACAGAATTGTTATGGGGACCATTCCCGCCCACAGGAAGGGTATGGGGTCCACCACTGCCCACAGGATGGGTATGGGGTCACTACCACCCACAGGATGGGTATGGGGTCCATTAGCTACCACCCATAGGATAGGTATGCAAGGGGGGCCCAATACCACCCACAAGATGGGTATGGGATCCACTACCACCAACAGGATGAGTATTGGGTCCCTTACCACTTTCAGGATGAGTATGGGGTCCACTACCACCCAAAGAAGGGGTATGGGATTCACTACCACACTCAGGATGGGGTATGGGGTCCACTACCACCCACAAGATGGTTATGGGGCCCACTACCACCCGCAGGATGGGTATGGGGTCCACTTCCACCTACAAGATGGGTATAGGGTCCACTACCACCCACAAAATGGTTATGGGGTTCACTACCACCCTCAAGATGGGTATAGGGTCATCTACAGCTTAAGGATTGATATAAATTCCACTTCATCCCATGGGGTGTTGGTGTTGGGAGTGGTGGTGGTGTTGGGAGTGGTGGTGGTGTTGGGAGTGGTGGTGGTGTTGGGAGTGGTGGTGGTGTTGGGAGTGGTGGTGGTGTTGGGAGTGGTGGTGGTGTTGGGAGTGGTGGTGGTGTTGGGAGTGGTGTTGGTGTTGGGAGTGGTGGTGGTGTTGGGAGTGGTGGTGGTGTTGGGAGTGGTGTTGGTGTTGGGAGTGGTGGTGGTGTTGGGAGTGGTGGTGGTGTTGGGAGTGGTGGTGGTGTTGGGAGTGGTGTTGGTGTTGGGAGTGGTGGTGGTGTTGGGAGTGGTGGTGGTGTTGGGAGTGGTGGTGGTGTTGGGAGTGGTGGTGGTGTTGGGAGTGGTGGTGGTGTTGGGAGTGGTGGTGGTGTTGGGAGTGGTGGTGGTGTTGGGAGTGGTTGGGAGTTACAAGTAAAATATTGGATTTCAAGATAGAACAAATATATACTATGCCGAAAGCACTAATACCAACAGCGTTTTGGGTACGATCCTCGGAAAACCCTTAAAAACTGAGACTTAAGACTAATTGAGATCAACAGCATGGACTGAACTGATATATGTTAACAGGGAGGAGATAAGGTTAGTTACAAGGAGTTGATTATGTAGTACTTAGTTGCTTTGCTCTTAAACTGGATGATAGAGGGGAAGTCTTTAACGTGATTGGGAATATATACTCACATACATACATACATACATACATACATACATACATACATACATACATACATACATACATACATACATACATACATACATACATGTATAAGTATGTATACATACATACATACATACATGCATACATACATACATACATACATACATGCATACATACATACATACATACATACATACATACATACATACATACATACATACATACATACATACATACATACATACATACATACATACTGTCGGGGTTCACCACAAGAGGGGCGAGTAACAGTATTCCCAGTCAATCCCAACCGGCCTCTGATCGAGAATGAGTGAGAACACAGCTTGTTCTCTTAACTGCTGTGTGCCCGCCCCGACACAAGGCTCTACTACTAACCACAAGGTCGCCAACTGGTGTTTCCCGTGTCCAGTAACATGTCAGTGGTTTTGTTGAATTGTGATAACAGTGGCAAGAACACACTCAATAGGTCTGATATCAGGCAGGTATTTATTTTTATCACTCTATTTTCTTTCATGTATTATATAGCCACAAGAAACATGGAGGGGATGATAAAAACGCCAAGGTATTTTGTGTTTTACTTAAAACTCAAGACATCACATCCGTATATCAACAAGTAAACAGCTATTTCATGCGTAAGTCGCTCGTTCCCACATATAATCATGAACTCGCCAAGCTGGCAATGCTCCCCCTCACGTCAATGTCAAAATCAGCTGGGCGACTCTCACTCCGCGAATGTTCGTTTATCTGTTTGTCTGGTGTGAGGCGCCTGTTTCTTTAAATTCTCAAGGATCACTAAATGTTCAAACAACACAATATCTGCGACAATAGCAATAGAACGTAAATACTTTGCTGCACTGATCTTGAACTCAATCAAACATTTCTATATTAATGAACACAATAATTCACTATCATGGTATAACACTCTGCACTTCATTTAATGGTAACGCATGCAAGTATATATTACTGGAGTTCTCAGTAATTCCTTTCGTGGGCGAATATTCAATTGATCACTGCACACATGAATGGTTATTCAATACACAAGCATAGACATATATATATATATATATATATATATATATATATAGATAAATCATAGATATCAATAATAGTAATAATATAGTTACTGGGCACGTAGCCTAACACCAAACACTGGGACACTTATATATATATATATATATTCTCTCACTAAATGATCATATTAAAGTCTCATGAAAGACATTATCAACACAGTAAATTCATCAATTACTCCGGGTGCCTGCACACACCAATAATAATAATTGATACCGTGAGTGCTCTATGTAGCCCCACTCTGCAGACTTGTGCCTTACTGTGACATGGGTGAGCCTTGCTCACGACATACAAAATACTCTGGCTAAATAATATAGCTGACTAAAGGGGAATTGGGAGGGAAACTAGAATCACCTACTTCCACCTATCCTCTGGTGAGAGTTGAGTTGTAGCTCCTGGTTCAGGCTCCCGCCTCGTGTAGGGAACGCCCCCACACACACCCTGTCGTGTCCTCCAGGAACCCAATCAACGTCCCAAAATAAACGCGTCATCTCCGTGTTCTGTCCTCTGCGGGTCCGTGCCCCTCCTCCACGTCTTGTAGGGTTGGAGTCGGTCTCCCGGCCGTCAACTTCTCCTCCCAACTACGGCTGCCTACCTACGTCTCGGCTGCAGTCGTTCGGATTCCCAATTAGTGTCTTCTTTCACTGCTTCCCAGTGGATTGGCCCAGCCGCTACGTCGTCACTGTGAAGCTATCAGACGTCCCAGACGATACTGCCTAGACTTCACCCGCACAGCACCCGACCCTGGAGCACTCGATGCTCAGTATACCGTCAATTCCCTCTTCGGTCCACACATGGAATGAAAGAAGACCTTTCGGCATACTTGCAGACTACGGGTGACGCGTAAGATCCACGGGAGTGGCGTATTACTGTCAGGTTGACAGGATCAACCTTCACACATCCGTCCACCTTGACGTGTCGTGTCAGACTGATTCCCTCACGGAGGATTGGCCCAGCCACTACGTCATCACTGTGAAGCTATCAGCCGTCGCATACGTTGCTGCCTAGACTCCACTCTTGCACAACACCTGTCCATAAAGCACTTGATGCTCAATATTCAGTAAATTCCTTCTCTGGTCCAACTCTTGAACGAAGGAAGACCCCACAGGCGCTGGCAGACCACGGGTGATGCGTAAATCCTCCGGAGACGGGGTAAACTGTCCAACTGACAGGACCCCCCAGCGCACGTCCGACCTCCTTGACGTGCTGTCTTAGACTGATGGCGCCAGAGTCGCGCACTGACCGGACCCCCCTTCCTTCGTGACGTCATATTCGCCATGGGAGGTTTTCATTGGCTCCCTGTGCCACGTCGCTGTCGGTGACCAATCTGGTGTCACTGACGTCACACAGTTTTGGCGGCAAAACAGAGGAGCCAGCGCCATATTGGCTTCCTAAAGGGCCTATACCACAGCCCAAAATACTCTTCTTTTACAAATTTCTCGCCACCTCGAGAACACTACACTTTCCCACATATATCAAACTGATGCCTGCGACGTAGAGAACGCTCGGGTTAAGTGGACATGACTCTTACAGCAGGCGTGGGAGAAATATAAGAGGGGGAACACCGTCACAATATATACATACATACATGTATAAGTATGTATACATACATACATACATACATACATACATACATA